>NC_142801.1:67212395-67352696 GCF_049724085.1 Artemia sp. Qi Xiang Cuo | reverse complement strand
ACACACACACACACACACACACACACACACACACACACACACACACACACACACACACACACACACACACACACACACACACACACACACACACACACACACACACACACACACACACACACACACACACACACACACACACACACACACACACACACACACACACACACACACACACACACACACACACACACACACACACACACACACACACACACACACACACACACACACACACACACACACACACACACACACACACACACACACACACACACACACACACACACACACACACACACACACACACACACACACACACACACACACACACACACACACACACACACACACACACACACACACACACACACACACACACACACACACACACACACACACACACACACACACACACACACACACACACACACACACACACACACACACACACACACACACACACACACACACACACACACACACACACACACACACACACACACACACACACACACACACACACACACACACACACACACACACACACACACACACACACACACACACACACACACACACACACACACACACACACACACACACACACACACACACACACACACACACACACACACACACACACACACACACACACACACACACACACACACACACACACACACACACACACACACACACACACACACACACACACACACACACACACACACACACACACACACACACACACACACACACACACACACACACACACACACACACACACACACACACACACACACACACACACACACACACACACACACACACACACACACACACACACACACACACACACACACACACACACACACACACACACACACACACACACACACACACACACACACACACACACACACACACACACACACACACACACACACACACACACACACACACACACACACACACACACACACACACACACACACACACACACACACACACACACACACACACACACACACACACACACACACACACACACACACACACACACACACACACACACACACACACACACACACACACACACACACACACACACACACACACACACACACACACACACACACACACACACACACACACACACACACACACACACACACACACACACACACACACACACACACACGTGGGTAGGTCAAATTATAGCGCATCTTGAGAACTTTAACGAAAACGGTAGTGGGTCTGTAGTTTTATTTATTGAAAATTTAAGTGTGAATATATGTAAATTTAAGAAAGATTTTATTTTAAGAGGGGGGGCAGGGCTGAAAGGGATACAGTTTTAAAATATAATCCGGATCTAGAAGGTTGTAAAGGTGTCCAGAAGATCTGTTTTGAAACAGATGAAGAATGTTTCAGGTATGCTTTCCTCATATCAACATTTGAGGCTCTAGCACGTGACGCTAACAAGACGAAGTTAGACGATTGGGCTGTACATGGGAAGGAAGGGTCCAATTTTCCCATTGTAGATTTCACTTCCTTAGAGGGAAAATACCCAGTAACGCTAAGATCCATTGATATTTTTGAAAGGGCTAATGCCCATTTAAATATCGACGTTACTGTGGTTCAGTATGAAACTGAATTTGAAGATGGGGTTCGTTCTAAAAAGAAGGAGGTGGTATTCCCCGTAAGGGGCCCGTCAATTGATTTGATCAAACACTGGGTTTGGTTGTTGTATACACCACCTAGTGACCTTCCCAATTCAATTGGCCATTTTAATCCTATTACAGACATCAGTAGACTTCTGGGGGGTGGTAAGCATAGGGGGGAACGTTTCTACTGTCCAACATGCCTGTCACAATGCCGTAGTGATATAAAACTACGGGATCATGTGAAGCACTATAGACGGCATGGCTACAAGACAGTGGAAACGGTTTCAGGGGATAGGTCCATTTTACGCTTTAAAAATTTCCAAAACACCCTCCTCCAGTGCAACAAAATATCTTTAGACTGTGAAGCTAAGCTGGGGGAGGTGAATGATCCTCGATTTCCAAACCGAGTCAAAGAACATCAAGCTATTGCAGTGTCCTATGCTCATGCGCAAAGAGACAGTTCTAACACCATGCAGTTGTTAGAACTAGTGGAAACATTGGATGAGGGGGACTAGTGCATGGTCAAGGCACTGACTAAGCTAATTGACACGGCTAATGGTGCTATTTCCCGTTTGAGAAATACCCATTATCCAATGGTGCTGTCTGCAGAGGATCGTCTCGCGATTAAAGATCAAAAAAATATGTTGGGTTTGTAAGAGGGAGTTCGTAGAGGGGGTTAAGGGGACTAAAGGGAAAAGAGGGGGGAGGGGGAAAGTCAGAGATCATAATCACTTGTGGCAGGAAATATCATCTGGGGGTAGTAATTTTAGAGGGGTAGCGCATCAATCGTTTAACTTAAATGTTAGCCAGCAGTTTTTTATCCCAGTTTTTATCCACAACTCAAATTATGACTTAAAATTTATTTTACCGGTACTGGCACGCATGCATAGGGAGGGAGGGGGAGAAGACAGTCCATGGGTAAATAATTCATTTACCTATAATATTATTCCCAAATCGGCCGAGAAGTTGTTGCTTCTCGAGCTGAAATGGCAGGTAGTAAATAATGGGCATACGTGTTGGAATAAAATCAGGTTTTTAGATTCCTTTAGTTTTTTCCCAAGGCATTGAGTCAACTGATTCAAGTGCAGAAAAGCGACAATTTCGATAGCTTTCCCTTGCTTAAACAGCACTTTCCAGACAGTGAAATGTATGACCTATTGACCTGTAAAGGTGTATACGCATACGATTATTACTGCTCTGAAGCTCGCTTAAGTGAGGTGAAACTACCTCCAATTGAAGCTTTTTACAATTCACTGACCAGCAGTGCATGCACAGCCGAGGAATATGAGTTTGCCAAGAAGGTGTGGTCTAAGGGGAATTGTAAAAATGGGTGGCATTATTGTAGACTGTACATGACCAGTGAGGTTCTAACTCTGTTCGATATAGTCTGCAAGAACACAGACCAAATCTATTCAGAGATCTGGCTAGATATAGGCTATTGTTTTTCCATACCACATTTGGTGATGGATTTGATTTTAAAAATTAGTAGGGAGGAAATAGGCCTAATTGCAGATGTAGATCAGCACCTTTTTATAGAGTGTTCAATGAGGGGAGGGTATGTTTTTCATGGGGACCGCATCTTGTCAACCGATCCGAGCGGACAAAGCACCGGTACAAAGTCAAATTCAGTGTTCTTAGACACGAATTCATTGTACCCCTCGGCAATGTCTCACTACTTTTTGCCGTGTGGGAACTATCAATGGACTTATAATCCTTGTGAGTTCTCCGAAATTACCACCGTTGAGGACAACGAGTCCCAAGGATGACTATTTGAAATTGATGGGCACATTCCGCTAGCTCTTCACGACTCCGTCAAAGATTTTGTTTTTCCCTGTATCAATCGACCCTTGAGCAGGGACTCATTGAGCCCCTACAATCGATCATTGGTTGAGGATATGGGGATGCACTGGACTCCCTCTAAGCAAAAACTGATTGCTGATTTGGACCCTAAGGAGAATATCGTTGTTCACCATGTGCTTTTGCACTGGATGGTGAGCAATGGTTTCAAGATCACCAAAATACATAGGGTTCTAAAGTTCAATCAGCGACCTTATTTAAAAAAGTTTATCGACAATTTTGTTGATAAACGCTCTAGGGCAAACTCAAAGGTGGAGAAGGAAATTTACAAAATCATTCTAAATTCAGCGTTTGGCAAAATGTGTGAAAGCGTACGTAACAGATCTCACTACGATGTCGTGACTGACCCTCAAGAGTGTGCAAGAATTATTGCCGATCTCAATTTTACATCGTTCACGAGCATAGAGGCTGGCATGGTTCTTCTACACAGGCGAAAGCGAAATGTGGTACTGAACAAGAATATAGCAGGTGGTAGTTCCGTACTGTAAGTTTCCAGAAAACTCATATTGTGATTTTTTTACAATGTGTGAAAAGTGCAACGGCCACGGGGGGGGGAGTTTCAAGTTTACTACGGGGATAGAGAATCTCTGCTGTTATAGGTAAATGGAACTGAAGATTTATTGGGTTATCTAGAAAAGAGGGAATACATCAGCTTACGGATGGATTTCACCAACTGGAATCCATCACTCTACCCCGAGTTGGTGAAACTTCAAGCCCCCAACCAACTATTAATGTTAAAATCAGAGACGGGGAGTGATTTGATATCCAGGGGGGTGTTCCTGGGTCCCAAAGTTTATTGCGTTAAAACTCATACTGGGGATGCAAAGAAGGCGTGTAAAGTGGTGCCTACACATTTTGTAAAGAGCAATTTCAACATGAGCGTGTACAGAGACTATGTATAAAGTAGCCTAGTGCCAAGATAACAAGTACTTTCAATTTGCTCTCTAGAGTATAGAAATTATACTGTAAGAGTGGAAAAAAATGCAATGTCATGTATATCTGACAAAGTCTATGTGCTTGAGAATGGTGTGAGTGTCCTGCCTCATGGCCACTACCGTATTTCAGACCGAGTTGAATGCATAGACTATCGCAATCAACTTGGTCTGGATAAATTAACCTAACTTGAACTATCCAACTAACCATCACCGACCTTTCATAAATTAACTAACCACCATCACCACCACCACTGACCCAACTAACTAACCCAACCTCAACTAACCTGTAGCAGTGACGCAAACTATTGTACTGTTTTCGCCCCCGCGGGTCCCGGGGGGTTGGGGCCCTTCCCCCAGCCGGCTCCCGGGGGGGGTCCCGCCCGCGGCCGCCCAGGGGGGTGGGGGGTCCCGCCCGCGGCCAGCCTTCGGCCCCGCGACCCTTGGGGGGGCCCACCTTTAAATTCACTGTAATGTTCAACTGTGCTAGTTCATGTTCCAAGTGTTTTCTGTTGTTGTTTTCAAGTGCTATTGTTTTCAAGTGTTTTTTTTGTTGTATAGAAAAGTGTGTGTGTTTGCTGCATAAAAGTGTTGTTGTTGTACAAAAAAGTGTTTTTAAGACAATAACTGTTGTACAAAAAAGTGTTATGGCTGTTGATGGACAAAAAAGTGTTTTTATTTTTGTTGTACATAAAGTGTCATTTTTATCGTTGTTCATGTTGAACAAATAGACGTTTTCATGCAGTACAAATAAATGCTGCCATTAAATTTTGTCAACCGTTCTTGTTGAACATAAAGTGTTATTTTTATCGTTGTTAATTGTTCATGTTGAACAAATATTTGTTTTCATGTTGCCGAAATAAATGCTGCCATGAAATATTGTTTTTTTTGTTCTTGTTAACGTACTAGATAGATCTATGGAAAAATTATTACTACTACTACTACTACTTATTCATTGGACACATATGATTTACAGTTAGTTGTAGTCCAACTGTTGTCAACGGCAGCAGCAGCATGTATCAATTTAAAACACCCTTCAGATCGTTTCTGTGTGGCCCGTCAATATCGGGGAAAACAACACTCTTAGCTAAAATAATTCAAAATTGCGATAAACTGTTTTTGGAAAAACCGAAAAAAATCTACTATTGCTATAGTATTTGGCAGGAGTCCTATGATCAAATAAAAGCTATTGCCACAACCATACCAATATAATTCATACGGGGACTTGATGTTTTCAATAGTATTGAATCGAATTCATGGCTGATCATTGATGATTTGGCTGAATCCATTGAACAGTTCTCAAAGGAAATGCTACAACTGTTCACTGTTCGCTCCCATCATGAATACATTTTCATAACCCTAGTTCTACACAATCTGTTTCATCAGAGCAAATGTATGCGAACCCTTGGATTGAATTGCACTATCTATATTATCTATCGAGTTGTTCGTGATTCTAGCTCGTTAATAACTCTCAATAAACAGATATACCCCGGCGCCCCTAAATTTCTGTTGTCAGCGTACACTCAGGAGACTAGCAAGCCCTACGGTTACATTTTGCTGGATCTTAATCAGAGCACGCCCGAGGATGTACGTGTAGTCACCGACATTTTCAACAATGAAATTACAGTATATCTTCCGGTGAACAGTAGAAAAGGATATTAGTTACCATTATGACACTGAAGAAACTACACGAACAACGGCATTTATATTCCGTTTTAAGCACTTCAAGACCATTGCTTAGGAAGGCCATACTCAAACATGGTGTTGACAATGATTTCATTAATCTAATATCTGAACTTTGTTTAAATTTAACTGAGGGCAATGTTCAACTGTCAGAAGGTGTTAGACAACAGACAAAGCAACATCGTTCCACTGTACGCACCTTGGCTTGTAAAAACAAGGGAAAAAAATTTAAAAGAAAACGGCTCCTTCAAGCAGGCGGTAGCTTTTCACACTTTTACTACCGATAATTGCAGGACTTGTAAAAAGTTTTCTCTAGAGAGAGAGAATGGCAAAACCCTATAAATTGACACTATTTGAACTTATACTCTCGCCCGTCGAACATTTTGAAGACAATCTAAGCAAATTCATTAATGATGAGCATATTGCCGATGATAAAAAACTGCTTTTACTTCAAGATGCATTGCGACGTGTGGACAAACATAAACCTCGTCGTGAGAGACCCACCGCCGTCGTCGCACATCCCTCTAAACAGGAAACATCTCAAGATTCTGCAGCACTGCAATCAAAGGAGAAGGAATTGAATTCAATTGTAATGAAAATTGGGAACCTATTGTCACTGACCTATCGAGAACAGATTAAAAGAGTATTATCATATCTCATGTTGGAAAGTGGTGATCATGTTAAAGTTGACAGCGCAGGGAAACGAATTATAATTCAGGGAAAAAGTTATAATCTAGTTTATTTAATTTGTGATATGGTGACGAATCGTAAAGGACTTTTAGCCTTTGACAATAATCTATACACCTTTCTAAGTGTATCAAACTTTCCCAAAATTCTTATTGGCAAGAAGCAAATTCTTAAGAAATTAAGAGAATATAGTCCTCCAACAACACCAACACCATTTAAAAAAGAAGAAGATTCAATATTTGAAAATACTAGCAGCAGTAGCACCACTGATTTTGTAACACCTATGGCTGCCAGTCAAAAGCGAAGACGAATTGATTCACCCTCCAGTATGCAAAAGGGGAGTGGACATTACACTACGTGTTTGCGTTCAAAATGGATGAAGTTCTGAAAGGTGTCTATGAAAATATTGGTGAAGCGGGAAGTTTAAGTTCTCCCAAAACGCTTTCTAAAGTTGTCTCCGGCACCACATTTAAAAAGCAAAAGAGTATCTAGAGAATGAACCGGGTTACACACTGCACCGGAATCGCAGGCTTCGCGGCAAAAAATATCGACAAACTAAAGCCTTTTCCCCTCTGCATATAATGCAAACGGATCTTTTAACTTTAGACGCAATTCAACGGCGTCACAATGCACCCTACAAACATATTCTGGTGGCAATCAGTGTCTTTAGTCGCTAAGCCTATGCCATTCCATTACGGTCAAAGAGAGGTGTTGAAGTTGCTCGGGCCATTGAAAGTATTCTTGAACAGGATTCGTATAGAAAAATTCAATCGGATCGTGGCAGTGAATTTGTTAATCCCCATGTGCAAAAGGTTCTATTGAAATTTAATACAACACTTTATCATAGTCACAGCCCGATAAAGGCTGCATTGGCTGAACGATTAATAAGAACGATTCGTCTATTAATTTCAAGATATTGTACCCTGAAAAATACACCGGCTTTTATTCATGATTTAGATAAAATCATGCAGATATACAACCATCGATCTCATCGATCTCTGTCCAACTCAACCCCTCGGGATGTTCACTGCAATGAAAATACATTTGATGCTTTTCTAAAGCAATATTCCAATGGTGAAAAAGAAAAAAAAATGTGAAGAAGAAATTCAATGTTGGTGATACTGTTCGAATTAATAGAACTACCAATATTTTTGAAAACGGGAATTATTTATGGAGCACCGAACTTTTTAAAGTGTCAAAAATCCTGGACACTGAACCCACGACACATCAACTGCGAGACACCAAGGATTATGAGATTCTCGGCGGTTTTTATGAATATGAACTGCAAAAAGTTAGAAACACAAGTGAAATTTATCAAATTGAAAAGATATTAAAGATTCGTACTCGTAGGGGCAAGAGACAGTTGCTTGTTCTCTGGCTAGGATACAACTCAGATTTTGATTCTTGGGTCAGTGCTGAAGACATTAACAATGCCAAATGATTTTTATGTGACTTTCATGTCCAATGTTTCGGATCCTCTCTACAATGACTTGAATAGAACAAGTGATTTTTGGACGAAACTCTCCCCCACCATCAAATTCGACGACGGAAAGTATGAAGTGGCTCTTTTCGACTGTATTCTCAAAATACCTATGACATCCTGAGAAAGGATCGTAAATATGAAATAAAAATTAGACCCTATGATTGGCCGCCGTCATCCTCAAGTGATCAAGAACAAATTCAAAAAATCAATTGGATGGATTATCCATATATTGAATTACCCTACGAGGAACTCACCTGTATGAATGATTTATGTCATTATATTAATAAAAGAATTTCCGCTCGTAAAAAAGTAGCTTTTCATTTCAACTATTCAAAGGAGGAGGGCAAGATCTACATTTGTTCACCTATTGCCAGTGAAAAAGTTATTCTCAATGATAATCTAAAGGATGTTCTTGGCTTTAAGCTCAATATAATCAATGGTAAAAGTGCCAGAAACACTAGTTTCATTTTTGCTGACTACCCACCTGCCTTCTCCACGGAAACTTGTATATTTCTCTACGCTTCATTTGTGGAAACAGCTCGGGTTGGTAATTCAAATGCTCCCCTCCTACGAGTTCTTGACCGAAAAACCAATCAAGAGCATATTCACCACTACAATATAAAGCATCTTCAGTATATTCCCGTAAACACTTCCTATTTGAAACTCTGTCAGTTAACACTAAGAACCGAATTGGGCGATCCCATAGCGATTTCAAGGGGATTGGCTGTGATTACATGCCATTTTCGTCCCATCATTCAAATTCAACAAGATGTCTAATAAAAAAGTGGTATTCACTTGTCCTGATATTTACTGATATGTTAATACTCTTGGCCCAGACAACAGGGCAATGGAATGGACCATTACAAGGGTCGCTCGTCAATGTCTGGCTATGGTCTTGGCAGTTGGTTTGCTAAGCTGTTTCGCTCTTCACTACCACTGGCTAGAAAATATCTTCTACCAGCTGCGATAGATCTTGCATCCTCTACACTATACGATTGGGGCTCTGGCAAGGATTTTAAAAAAAGTGCTTCGGAAAATCTTAGGTCCAGTGCGCGAACTCTTGGCGAGAGATTAAAACAAAATGGTAAAGGTTTAAAAAGGTCAAGAAACAATGCATCACTCATCAGTCTCCACTCAGGTCGGAAACGAAAGACATCATCCCTCTTGTCAAAGAAAAGAAGGAAAAAGCTGACACTTATTGTAAACAGAAGAAGAAGTCCCAGGAAGAAAATTGTTAGATCGAAACTGGATTTCTTCTCCTAAGATGTCCTACCTACCACATAAGGATTCTCAACCTTCAATCACCGCCTCATTGAATCTATTCAATGCTGAAAATGTTGATGTGAGTGTCAAGCATGGATACTATGAACAATTTTATCCTCAACAACCCCTCTCCGATAATATCCACTTTCAAATTTATTCCAATGAAGACTACTTTATGGACATGTCTTCAACATGTATAGATTTACAAATGAAAGTCCGGAAATCCGATAATACAATGCCAATTCGGGCCGATGGAATATCCTATGAAAATTGTATACTACATAAATTATTATGTCAAATTAGTGTTTACATCAATGGCACGCTGGTGAGCACAAGCAACAATCTCTCAAATTATACAAGCTATATGCAATTCATGTTGATGACACCCAAGTCATACAAGGAATTGAGAGGCACCTTCAATGGATATGAATATATTACTAATACTGATAGTACAGATGCACTTAAAAATGCTGCAACTAGTGAATTACATCTAGTTGGAAAAATATGTCATGAAATATTTAATATATCCCAATGGCTGCCGCCCAATGTTAAAGTGGATATAAAATTGACGCATGCACCCTCCAATTTCATATTGAGAAAAGAACTTGCTGCCAATCCTGATGTAAGTCTCTCCCTCACCTCGGCAATACTTCATGTATGCAAACAACAGGTCATGAGTTCTGTTGCTTTGGCAGTGGAAAAACTGAGAGCCAATGGATATAATATTAAACTACTTGTTCCTCATACAATGACCAATCAACGTCATATTGCCATGGGCTCACGCACCTTCACCGATTAATCCTTTATCAATGGTGAAATTCCATCAAAACTCGCTTTGGCATTTGTAAAAAGCACCAGTGCAATAGTATCACGCACTGGATGCCCACATAAATTCAAGATGTTTGGACTTTCATCTCTTGTGTGCAAAGTAAACGGTATCCCACTCTACAATCTATCTTTTGACAAATCCTATAGAACTTTGTATCAGTTGACCATGCAAACCCTAGATCATGACTCAACTATTTGAAAAAAGTATAACTAAAGATAAATTTCCTAAAACACTTGGTATCATTGTTCTGCATTGGTCTGGCACACAGGATATGAGTATACTACCTACGGGGACTGTACGTTTAGAGTGTACATTTGCCGACCCATTTACTGAGAGTATTACACTAATTTCACTAAATCAATATGAAACCTATTGGGAAATCACTCCCGAAGGCAGTGTTCTACTAGACTTGGCGCCATGAACACCAGTCAAATAATCAATGTATTTAATATGGATCCCTACATGTCCCAGTACAAATCCTGATGTCTACCCTCGGACTTTCTAAGAAAAATTCAAAGTGCCAACAATACCCTAATTATTGTTAATAGCCGTCCGTCGACTGTGCTGACGGGTCATTGGCTGTGCATCTTTCAAAAAATGAAGACGATTGAATTTTTTTATCCTCTTGGTCTACCCTATACATTCTACACACCACACATCGGCAACTATATTGAGAGCAATGGGAAAACTATTATTCAAAATCGGAAGAGGGTGCAGGATCTAACGACTAAAAGCTGTGGCTTCCATGCACTACTATATTTTGTGTTCCGATGTCGCGGCTATACTTATAAGCAGTTTCTCCATATTTATGTTGACAATCCCCGTCTGAACGACTTTCTAGTGGAAAATATCCTCTCAGACCTATACAGTATTGATTTCAGTGCCCTAAGAGTAAAGTGCTTAAAAAATGTTTGTGAATTTGTTTATTAATAAAATGCATATATATATATATATATATATATATATATATATATATATATATATATATATATATATATATATATATATATATATATATATATATATATATATATATATACAACAATGTCTTTAAATCTTCACTTTAGATTTATTCTTCGATGTATAGGCAACTCTCGTGAACCACTAATGCCAGTAAATCATTTGGATTCACTGTATATTGATCCTGATTGACTGCAAAGTCAGGGTCACATTTTCTACAGTACAATGTAACTTCACTCTTGTCATATCTCTTTGTATAGTCGAAGATGCTATTTGCATTCATATTATGAAATTCACGAGTTTCAATCTGTCTATTTGAAGCAATATCACATACAGTGTTTTTAAATGGTGAATCACATTCGGTAACTGCCAAATAAAAATCACTTGGTTTATAGTCATAGTAGGCAGTGTCGTCACAACGATGACGTAGAAACCAAATTGTTTTGTTACCCCAACAGTTGAATCGTAGACCACGATTCCTCTTCCCAGAATAATTTAAATCCACGACGATACCAATCTCGTAGAAATAAACTAAAATCACGTTTAGGATTCTTTCCAATCATAGCGGGGTAAGTATTCTCCCACTGATTGCATTTATCATAGTGACAATTGGAGCACAGGTGCCCTCTAGGGTGAGAGTCACACACCTCTTCAAGACATGAATTACATCCTTTAATTTGTACTGCATAGCCTCTATGTAATTTACAAGGATTAGTTAATTTACACTTTTCACTATAGTCATCAATAATTGAACAATTCTCACATTGAGTCCAACTGCCAAGAGTGTACATGCACAATGGACATATATATAACATTTTTTTTCGGTTTTCGATGTCAACTCTCCCACAGCGAAAACGAAACTGATCATCCTCGCGCCATAAATTTACTGAGGGGAAATGGGGAGAGGGGTAAATCTGTGACGTTACTTCTTTCGAATGATGGAGCCATCTACATAGAATCCATTGGCAATGTTTTCAAAAGTGTATCCACAATATGATTCTGCTTTGTTCCAATTAATATATCAATAAATTGACTATAAGCGCTTGAATCACATTTTAAAAGTTTCATACAATAGTCCAATGGGGGAGAATCACTCCTCATTATATTGTCAAGTGTTCCCTGACAAGAGAATATCCAGCGTTGGAGAGATAACTCGAGAAAATCATCCAATATCAAATGTTTTTCCATAAACACTAGATTTGATCTAATTCTCTCTTTCTCAAATCTATTCATTTTTCAATCCTTTCACTCTAACTGCTGACTCTAGACTGACCCTGATTCGTTAGCCCCTAGCCTAACCTAACCAGAAAAGAAAGAGAACATTTTCGATTTCGAAACAATTTTATTGAATAATCACAACAACAACGATAATACTAAGCATGAACAATTAGCGATAGAGTTTATTGTCTTTGATATGTTTCACCAATGCACTTAAAGCACATTGAAGTCTATTCACATGGGCTATATCAATTTTAGCGGCGAAACATAATTGATCCTCCATTTTAAATTTGCTCAAGGATATCACATATCTTGCATATACTGCATCCCATTCCAGACAAAGCCGTGATCCTCTCGTGATTTCCACCGCAATGTTTGGTGCTCTTGTATTATTGCCATCAACTCCACTATCAACTTCTAAGAGGGTAAACATTCCACTCATCGCCATCACAAATATATATCCAAATGAGTAAAGTCAAAACTGTTCTTCTCACTCCTTTGAATTCTATTCCCAGACTAATAAAAACTATAGTAAAAATCCTTTCCTCATATTCCCTCCGCTGCTAATATTTAAGCAAGCTCTTTGATTGGCTGAGAAGGAAACACGTGATCTAACTGTTTCCCATTTCTGGAAACTCATAACATTCGCCTCGAGCATGCACTTGGCCAAAACAACAGCAAATAAATTAATCTTGGAAAAAGAGGTCATTGACCCTATTGACCACGTGTTCTCCCTAGGGATTCCATGCCCTTATATGAGATACTGACAGTTAGACTAAATTGTAGATGGCAGCAGGGGTGCGTGACACGAGTAGCACCTCCCTTTCTACTGCTAATTCTGCGTAATTATGATACAAACCTCTGTAATAACCTGTTAATCCTAGGAATGACCTAATTCCTGTGTTGTTACTTGGTTGTTCTAATTTCTTTATAGCTTCTAATTTTTAGGCTTGTGGTTTTACTCCTTTAGTGGAGACCCGAAACCCTAACAAGTCACATTCTTCTGAAAAAATAAGGATTTATCAATATTAAGCCTTAGATTAAATTTTATGGCCTGTTTTAAGGTTAGTTCAATATGTTTCAAATGTTCTTCAAAGTTCCCTCAAGTATGTATTGTCAAGTCGTCTACATAACTTGAAAAAAATGAAGAAAATTCGGGTCCATAGACCTGATTTAAAATCCAACAAAGGCGCGAGGTGAGAAAACTGATCCTTGTGGTACGCATTTAAATACATAAGAAATTGCCTTATTTGAAAAACTAAAATATTTTTGGCTTTCTTCAGCTAAGTTAGAGTGACTAGACTCATTTCTAATATCAATTGTTGAAATAAAATTGGTTTTATTAGATAGGTCAGAGGTGACCTCTGAAATTCTACGAATACCCCACTGTGAGTCTTTTATCGCTTTATTTATTGGGCTTAAATCTATGAGAAACCGGCTGTTGCTTTCATCCCACAAATTTTTTGGTGGAATTTTCCCATCCTTTCCGGGTTTCTCTATGCAAAATATTCGAGCTGTATACTCGGAACGTTTCATTTCAAATATTTCTACTCTTACCATCTCGTTTATGTGTTTTGTAAGATTTTGTAATTAAAAATGGTAAAGGGAATTGTTTAACACATTTAATAGGTGAAGTCATTTTGGCCTACATCAAAGGGTCCAGTTACAAAACCTCGTTTAAGTTTTAGTAAGACTGTCTCTACTATCTGTTTTCTTTCTGAGCTTAACGGGCCAGTTTTAATTCTCTTCAAAAACTCACTGTCTTCCCATATTATTTTATCATCCTCTTTAGAGAGAGATTCCTCTTTATTTTCTATTAATCCTGCTGCTAAAAGAGTTGTATCCTTTAAATAATCATTGTTTATTACCTCATATGAACCAACGGTTTTGGAAAGTTAAGAGGTTCATCGTTAGTATTAAAATAAAATACTTTTACTGAATTGTTATAAGTTTCACATAGTGACGGGCATATGTGTAATTGTATCTCAATATTCGGGGTAAACATTATAGTGTCCCCATGAGCCACAAAGGGTTCTTACAGATTCGACAACTTTGTCTTAATGATTTTAAAACAGTTGGCCTGAATACAGGTTTGTTTTGCTATATATGCCGACCCTCTTCCTGAAATTTCATCAGTGAATAAGGCAAGGGAACTTACTTCCTCCTTACTTGTGTTCCCTAAGGAAATTTTATTATATCTTAAATTCAATGCACAATCTAGTTTGTTTAGAATATCATATCCAATGATTATGTCGAATTTCAATTTTCGGACGATTAAAAATTTCCAAAATGATTTTTCATTTTGTGTTGCCTCATCTGCAATGCAAAATGCTACATTTATTTCCTCTATTTGTGGTAAAGTCTGTCCACTTATATATTTCACGATTCAGGAGGATGGTTTGAGGCGTCTACGAACAACTACTGGAAATTTTTGAAATATTTCATCTTTTAATAAGCTCCTTTGACATCCACTATCCAGAAAACATTTTACACAAAAATTGTTTTGTTATTTTAGCAGTCCACATAAATGGAAAGGAACTTGGTTCAGTGTTATTTTCCTGTAACGCAACAAAACTAATATTTTCATCTAGATTCGAAGGAAGTTTTGTTATTTTGTGTTTTCAGGCTTGGGACTTACCTTCTCTAAGTCCTGCCTGATTAGTTTTTTTTTTCAGTAGGATTTGGGGCTATACATTTGTCTGCACTATGGCCGAATTCCTGGCATCTTATACACTCTGCCTTTTGCCCAAAATTTTTTGATAATGTCCGGGTTTCCCAGGATTTGGGAATATGCAATTTACTCTCAAGTGTCCAGGCTTTCCACAATTTAAACGTTATCTTCTTTCGTAGCTATAATTCACCTTATTTTTATTTCCTACTCTGGAGTTAACTCCTTGTTCTCTAGGGGAATTCTTGTCTCTTGAGTCTACTACTGCTGCTCCCAAGGACATGTCTGAGAAGTCCCTATTCGAATCTTTTTGCTAGTGCTAATAATTCATCCATGTCGTCTGAGGCCTTAGATTGTTCTAGTACTCTTTTTCCAATGAAAGGGAGCATGCCAGTTTTAAAAATACTAATTGTTACGTCATCTGTTCTTATACCAGGAGAATTTTTTGCATAGTCTATTGCCTTTCCCATGATCCGGGAGTAAAATTGGTGTACCAACTCAGATGGCCTTTGTTTCTCGGATTGGAGTTCTTGCAGTTTTTTTGCGGCTGGTTTTTCATGTAAAAGACTTCTTTTAGAAGTTTTTCTAAATGGTGTAAATATCTGATTTTAGAAATGTCTAAGCTTATTGTGAATCTTTGGGTTTCTCCCAGTGTATATCAAATAGCTTGATTAATCATAGCGATGCCATTTTTTCTAAACTCCTTTGTATTTGTTTAAGGGTCGTAATCCACGAATGAATTTCATTTAGATATGTTAGTAAAGAGATGGGAGGTGCCTCTTCTACAAAAAGATTTTGAAGCCTACCGGTGACAGAGGCATCTCCATATTTCTCTTGCAGAGAGTTTATTCTAGCTTGTGCACCACTCTCTTGTGCTCTTATTCTCTCCTTGTGCGCTTGTCGTAGTGCAATTTCTAACTCTTTAATTTGTTTTCATTTGAACTCATGATGGTTCTATTCTTTTCAACTCTTTGTGTGGGAAACGTTTTGACCCCTTAAATTGTTTTAAATAGCTAAAATGCCTCTCTTTATAATTTGTGTGAGAATTCGCTTAGTACCTCAATTTAAATTAACCCTCAAGTTTAGTATTATGATTACACACACTTAAAGATGATTAACCTATGGCCCTATTTGAGTGAGGCTTTGCTATTTTTGCATTTTAGTTAGGTTATAATAAGGCTTTGCTATTTTTACAATTTAGTTAAGTTATAATAAGGCTTTCTCACACTTAGCTTCTGCTCTAGGGGGAGGGGGTAGCCGATTCTGTGATGAAGGGTGGGGGGCTGAAATATATTGGCAGTTCACAAAACCTTACATTGCAAGCAAATTCTATCATAACTATGAAATCTTTATTAATAAGTAATTGCCAAAAATCATAAATCATCAATGAGTTTCAGCATTATTCAGTCTTCTTGGATTAGAACTAAATCGTTCCAAGAAATTATGGATAATTGCTTCTTGTTCTACTTTTATTCTGTCAATCTAGCCGTTTATTTCCAACTTTTTTAACCATCTACCTTTTATCAACAGCTTTTTTAGCCATCTACCTTTTTTCAACTGCTTTTTCAACCATCTACTTTTTCAACTATATTTAGTGTAAATGTGAATTTTTTGGGGGGGGGCAGCGGCCCCTCCCCCCTTCATTCCGTACGCCCATGAATCTAAGGAGAAATCTAAGAGAAAAAGCAAGGGAAGTGTCGGATGATTTTCCCCAATTTTGCATAGCCCTCCTGACCCAAAGCAGAGTCAAGAGGAGTAGTAACCTATCTAGTACTTTCAACCCTACATTCAACCCTACAAGAATATGGTCAAAAGTGAAATAGATTGAAAACCTAAATGAAAATATAAGTTGGAATCGCGCAAGGAAAACCCATGCCTGAGACATTAAACTTACGCGTGCATTTTAAAAAGCTAATCTGCCTTGGAAACAGTTTGACGTGTTCGGGGGGATTACGTTCCTTGGCGGTTGATTGACATTTACAAAAAAGGGTTTAGCATTTGCAAATTTGATCCTATTAAGGTGGAAAAAAAAGAGTTTAGCATTTGCGAATAATTCGACGTGTTGTCAATTTATAATAGTTAAGAAATAAAAAAATTTAACAAGACATGGCTGAAGTGTTTTGGGGGGGAGATGGGTTGATTGTGTACTGTATAATACACAAGTGATGTTTGGACAGTGTTGTCAATTTAAAATATACTTCGATGTGTTATCAATTTAAAATAGTTTAGAAATAAAAAATTGTAACAAGAAATGACTGAAAAGTGTTTTGGGGGGAGATGGGTTGATTGTGTACTGTATAATACACAAGTGATGTTTGGACAGTGTTGTCAATTTAAAATATACTTCGATGTTTTGTCAATTTAAAAGTTTGGAAATAAAAAATTTTAACAAGAAATGGCTGAAAAGTGTTTTGGGGGAAGATGGGTTGAATGTGTACTGTATAATACACAAGTTATGTTTGGATTGTATTGTCAATTTAAAATATACTTCGATGTGTTGTCAATTTAAAATAGTTTAGAAAAAAAAAATTTTAACAAGAAATGGCTGAAAAGTGTTTTGGGGGGAGATGGGTTGATTGTGTACTGTATAATACACAAGTGATGTTTGGAGAGTGTTGTCAATTTAAAATATACTTCGATGTCTTTTCAAATTAGAATAGTTAAGAAATAAAAAAAAATAAAAAGAAATGGAAGAAAATTTTTTTGGGGGGAGATGTGTTGATTGTGTACTGTATAATACACACGTGATGTTTGGACAGTGTTGTCAATTTAAAATTTAATTAGATGTGTTGTCAATTTAAAATAGTAAAAAAATAAAATAATTTAACAAGAAATGGCTGAAAAGTGTTTTGGGGGGAGATTGGTTGATTGTGTACTGTATAATACACAAGTGATGTTTGGACAGTTTTGTCAATTTGAAATGTACTTCGATGTGTTGCCAATTTACAATAGTTAACAAATAAAAAAAATTAACAAGAAATGGCTGAAAAGTTTTTTGGGGGGAGATGGGTTGATTGTGTACTGTATAATACACAAGTAATGTTTGAATAGTGTTGTCAATTTAAAATATACTTCGATGTGTTGTCAATTTAAAACAGTTAAGAAATAAAGAAATTTAACAATAAATGGCTTTAAAGTGTTTTTGGGTGAGATTTGTTGATTTTGTAATCTACAATACACAAGTGATGGTTGGACAGTGTTGTCAATCTAAAATATAATAAGATGTGTTGTCAATTTAAAATAGTTAAGAAATAGAAAAATTTAATAAGAAATGGCTGAAAAGTGTTTTGGGGGAGATGGGTTGATTGTGTACTGTATAATACACAAGTGATGTTTGGAGAGTGTTGTCAATTTAAAATATAATTCGATGTGTTGTCAATTTAAAATAGTAAAGAAATAAAAAAATTTAACAAGAAATGGCTGAAAAATGTTTTGGGGGGAGATGGGTTGATTGTGTACTGTATAATACACAAGTGATGTTTGGACAGTGTTGTCAATTTAAAATATACTTCGATGTGTTGTCAATTTAAAATAGTGAAGAAATAAAAAAAAAATTAACAAGAAATGGCTGAAAAGTGTTTTGGGAGGAGATGGGTTGATTGTGTACTGTATAATACACAAGTGATGTTTGGATAGGGTTGTCAATTTAAAATATACTTCAATGTGTTGTCAATTTAAAATAGTTAAGAAATAAGGGATGATTGTGTACAATATAATACACAAGTGATGTTTGGACAGTGTTGTCAATTTAAAATAGTTAAGAAATAAAAAAATTTAACAAGAAATGGCTGAAAAGTGTTTTGGGGAGAGATGGGTTGATTGTGTACTGTATAATACACAAGTGATGTTTGGACAGTGATGTCAATTTAAAATATTCTTCGATGTGTTGTCAATTTAAAGTTGTTTAGAAATTAAAAATTTTAACAAGAAATGGCTGAAAAGTGTTTTGGGGGGAGTATTTTTACGTGAAAACAACTTCAACCGTGTCCAGCCCACTGTGATCAGAAATTAAATTATAAAAAAAGTTTCTTACACCGAAAATAATGAGCAACATCAAGACTTAAAAATGGAGAGAAAACAGAGGCTGTTTCCAAAATATTTAGGATCCATGCACTTTAGTGTTGCCAGTAAAAAAGCTATGAGTTTGAGAAAATTGCCTGATTATCGAAAAATGAAGAAACACCTTCCAAAAGTCGACAGGAATGGGATTGTCTTGAGGGGGGAATTTTCCATGGAAGAGATGGAGAGTATTTTTACGTGAAAACAACTTCAACCGTGCCCAGCCCCCCACCACCCGCGATCAGAAATTAAATTATAAAAAAAGTTTCTTCAACTGAAAGTAAGGAGCAACATCAAAACTTAAAAACGGACAGAAAATAGAGATTGTTTCCAAAAAGCTTTAGGATTCATTAACTTTAGTGTTGCCAGTCAAAAGCTATGAGTTTGAGAAAATTGCCTGATTATCAAAAAATGAAGAAACACCTTCCAAAAGTAGACAGGAATGGGATTGTCTTGAGGGGGGAATTTTCCATGGAAGAGGTGGAGGGTATTTTCACGTGAAAACAACTTCAACCGTGCCCAGCCCCCCGCGATCAGAAATTAAATTAAAAAAAAAGTTTCTTCAACTGAAAGTAAGGCAACATCAAAACTTAAAAACGGACAGAAAATAGAGGCTCTTTCCATAAGATTTAGGATTCATTAACTTTAGTGTTGCCAGTCAAAATCTATGAGTTTGAGAAAATTGCCTGATTATCAAAAAATGAAGAAACACCTTCCAAAAGTCAACAGGAATGGGATTGTCTTGAGGAGGGAATTTTCCATAGAAGAGGTGGAGGGTATTTATGCGTGAAAACAACTTCAACTGTGCCCAACCCCCCTCGATCAGAAATTAAATTATAAAAAAAAAGTATCTTCAACTGAAAGTAAGGAGCAACATCAAAACTTAAAAATGGACAGAAAATAGAAATCTAAAAACTTAGTCTATTATTGGATCAAAAAATAAACTATTTCTGTAAAATCTAAGTAAATAAGGGTTTTTGGCCGCAAACTCTAGTTTTTTGTAAGAAAATTATAGAAAATACAATTCGTTGGCTCATAGGTGAAAATTAAGTCCAGTTATGGATCGAAAAATAAACTATTTCTATAAAATCTGAGCTAATAAGGGTTTTTTGCCTTAAACTCTATTTTTTTGTAATAAAATTATGGAAAATACAAATGTCGTGTTCAACTCTGAAATTTTCGTCTATTTTTGGATCGAAAAATAAACTATTTCTGTAAAATCTGAGCTAATAAGGGTTTTTGGCCGTAAACTCTTGAATCGAAAAATAAACTATTTCTGTAAAATCTGATTTAATAAATGTTTTTGGCCGCAAGCTCTAGTTTTTTGTAAGAAAATTATGGAGAATACAATTCGTTGGCTCATAGGTGAAAATTAAGTCCAGTTATGGATCGAAAAATAAACTATTTCTATAAAATCTGAGCTAATAAGTGTTTTTGCCCTAAACTCTATTTTTGGATCGAAAAATAAAACCATTTCTATAAAATCTAAGCTAATAAGGGTTTTTGACCGTAAACTCTAGTTTTTCGTTTATAGTGCTGTACTCTGGCATGAATTTCTTTCAAAAACCCGGATGAATTAGTTGAAAATAAAGTTTTAACAAGAAATGTCTGTATTTTTTTTTGGGGGGGGGGGGGGTGGGGGCGATGACAGAGTGGATGTCTTAGACTAGTTATAGTGCTGTACTCTGGCATGAAGTGCTTTCGAAAACCCGGATGAATTAGTTGAAAATAAAGTTTTAACAGGAAATGTCTGAAAAGTATTTTTTTGGGGGGTGGTGGCGATGACAGAGTGAATGCCTTAGACTAGTTATAGTGCTGTACTCCGGCAAGAATTGACTTTAAAAACCCAGATGAATTAGTTGAAAATAAATTTTTAACTAGAAATGTCTGAAAAGTATTTTTTGGGGGGATGGAGCGATGTCAGAGTGGAAGTCTCAGACTAGTGATCGTGCTGTACTGTGGTACGACATGCTTGAGTAAAACCCGGATGAATTAGTTGAAAATAAAGTTTTAACAAGAAATGTCTGGAAAGTATTTTTTTTTGGGGGGGATGGGGCGATGACAGAGTGGATGTCTTAGACTTGTGATAGTGCTGTACTGTGGTACGAATTGATTGTGAAAAACCCAAATGAATTAGTTGAAAATAAAGTTTTAACAAGAAATGTCTGAAAAGTATTTTTTTTGGGGGGGGGGGGAATCTGAGCTAATTAGGGTTTTTGACCGTAAACTCTAGTTTTTTGCAAGAAAATTATGGAAAATAGAATTCTCTGGTTCAAATGTGAAACTTCAGTCCATTTTTGGATCGAAAAAATAAACTATTTCCGTAAAATCTGAGCTAATAAGGGTTTTTGAGAGTAAACTATAGTTTTTTGTAAGAAAACTATGGAAAATACAATTCTCTGGTTCATAGGTGAAACTCAAGTCCATTTTTGGATCGAAAAATAAAACTATTTCTGTAAAATCTGAGCTAATAAGGGTTTTTGACTGTAAACTCTAGTTTGTTGTAAGAAAATTATGGAAAATACAAGTCTTTGGTTCAAATGTGAAACTTAAGTCCTTTTTAGGATCGAAAAATAAAACTATTTCTGTAAAATCTGAACTAATAATTCAATATTTTTTTTCATAAAAACAAACTATTTTTTTTAAACTTCGAAATTTTTCAACTTTATTTATTTTTTTCCTTTTTGTATGTATCTTAAAATGTCAAATCTCCATCAGATCTACATCCTAAATGCCATCAGATCTACATCCTCCAAACCCTTAGCAAAGTCGAGAAAACACCGTTTCATAATCTCCTTCAAAGACCCAAATCGCATGTAAACAGAATTTTTCGCGCTCCCAGTTGATCTGAATATCCTTGAACATGTCTGTTGATAGATCAAACCCAATTCTCTGAATATTTTTTGTTCACCTTTGTCCATCTTGATCTTACGCCTCCTAATAAACGTTTTGGTTTCATTTATCATATCGTCCACAACTGCATCACAGTAATATTTTCTTCCAAACTCCACCCTCATGAGTGTGGTAACAATAAGATTTTCAATCTTATTTTCACTGGTTATGACTCTGTGTCAGCCACTGAACGAGTGGATTGATCAAACTCTCTTCTGCACCTTTAGCTTCACCCCTCACTTATCTCCCAAACGAAGTTTTCCCCTTTTCAGACAAGAGATTGATTGCTAAGCTCGCAATCGTTGAATTAGATCTATAGGCATTAAAAACAGCGTCTTTGACATCCAATGGAGGATTTTCTTCTTTTTTGAATATTCTATTAAATATTTCGATTAACTGTTCCTCAGTCTTTTCTTTCATACTCGTTGCTCTAAATTCCTCCATTATTTTATCCCTCAATTCCTTTTCGTACTCTTTTACTTTAGCTTCAAATGTAAATTTAATAACGTATAAATCTTTAAAAGAATTTGTTTTGGCAAAAGATTCAACGAAAGTAGCCGATAATTGAGAAAATATGTTCTGAAGTGTATTCCTGTGGTCTTCATAAGTTTTCACCTAATTGTAAGTTGCAAAAATTTTACAGCTCAATGTCCCCCCTCTTTCTTCTGCAAGCTTATAGCCTTTATAGGCTAGTAAAATGATAGGCAATATATCTTTCAAAGCATTATCATTTTCACCTTTTATAAAAAGGATTGTTGCATCTGAGGGTAAAATAGACGGGATTGCAATTTTATTATCCCGCTTGAAACAACCAAAAATACCCTTATGCTCTGGTGACCTTACACCCTCTGTATCAATCAGAGGCAATGCTGTAGCGTTGTCTATAGTAAAAGCCATACGACTCCAATATTTTATTATTTATTTATTATTTTTGTCCCAGGGGCACTTCATTTGGAAGGAGTCGTCTTAGAAACTTAAAAACGGGCTCATTCGATTGGAAATCGAGAGTTCTAGTGCCATTTTTAATAGTCGAAAATGATTGGAGGGCAACTAGCCCCCCCCCCACGCCCATGATTCCTCCAAACACATCTAATCAAAATTTTGATACAGCCATTTTGTTCAGCATAAATGATTTCTAGATAGAATATATATTTTTGAGGAGGACACTCCCCACAACCCTCAGGGCAAGGGTTTTAAGTTATGCCCTGGGGGCACATAAGGTTTTATAGAAGGCGTTGTCGTAGAAACTTCAAAGCAGGCTCATTCGATTGGAAATTCCAAAAGCTAGTCCCCTTTTTCACAGTCAAAGTGATTGGAGGGCAACTAGCCCCCACCCCCAATGCCCCTCATTTCCCCAAACCCATCCAATAAAAATTTTTAGACAACCAGTTTGTTCAGCATAGTTGATTTCCAGGTAGAAAATATTGTTTTTGAGGAGGACACTCCCCCAAAACCCTCAAGGCAAGGGTTTTAAGTTATACTCTGGGGGCATATAAGGTTTTTATAGAAGGCGGTGTCGTAGAAACTTCAAAAAAGGCTCATTCGATTGGAAATTCAAAGGGCTAGTGCCCTTTTTAATAGTCGAAAATGATTTAAAGGCAACTAAGCCTCTGATCTAAGCCTCTCACGCCTACCTTTTCCCCAAACACATGCAATCAAAATTTTGAGAAAGCCATTTTAGTAAACGTAGTTTTTATTTCCGGAAATTAGGTCTTTGAGGATGACAACTCCCCCACAGATCTCAGGGCAAGGGTTGTAAATTATGCCCTGGGGGTATATAAGGTTTTGTATAGACAACGTTGTCCTAGAAACTTCAGAAAGGGTTCATTCAATTGAAAGTTCCTTTTTTTAAATGGCTAGTTCTCTTTTTAATAGTCGAAAGTGATTCTATGGCAAGTGACACCCCTTCCACGCCCAACATTTCCCCAAACACGTCTAATCAAAATTTTGATATAGCCATTTTGTTCAACGTAGTTGAAAGTTTTGGAAATTATATGTTTGAGCAGGACACTCCCCCCACAGTCTTCAGGGGCAAGGGTTATAAGTTATGCCCTGGGGGCATATATGGTTCTTATGGAAGGAATGTTCGTATAAACTTCAGAGAGGGCTCATTTGATTGGAAATGAGCTCACTCATTTCCGTTCACTTTTTAAGCGTCAAAAGATATTGGAGGGTAAACAGATTCCCCTACCCTCAAACCCTTTTTCCCCAAATGCATCCAATAAAAATTTTAAGACAGCTATTTTGTTAAAAATAGTTCAAAGATAATATACTAAAAATTCCGATGTTGACACAACCCACCATGACCCGGGGGCAGGCGTTGTAAGTTATGCCCTGGGGCATATATGAGTCTTATGGAAGGAATACTCATATTAACTTCAAAGAGGGATCATTTGATTTGAAACTGAAATTTTTAGTTCACTTTTTAAGAGTCAAAAGAGATTGGTGGGCATCTAGCGCCCTCCCCCCCCTCAACGCCCTTTTTTCCTCAAACCCATCCGATATGAACTTTGAGATAGCTTTTTTAAATAGTTCAAAGACCATATAAAGAAAACTCAGGGGTCAACACAGCCCCCCAAGGCCCGAGGTCAGTTGTTATAAGTTATGCCCTGGGGGAATATATGGTTTTTATTGAAGGGATGTTCGTAAAAAATTCAGAGATGGCTCATTTTATTGGAAATTGAAAGTTCTAGTTAAGTTTTTTAGTCAAAAGAGATTGGAGGGCAACTAGCTCCCCCAGGCCCATTTTTCCCCAAATGCATCCGATAAAATTTTGAGATAGGCATTAAGTTAAAAATTTCTCAAAAGTCAGATAACAAAAACACAGGTGTCATCACAATCCCCCAGGGCCCGGGGGCAGGCTTTTTAAGTTATGCCCTGGGGCAAATATTGTTCGTATTTAAGGGATGCTCGTATAAACTTCAGAGAGTGCTCATTTGATTGGATATTGAGAGTTCGAGCTCACTTTTAATTAGTCAAAAGAGATCTGAGGGCAGCTATCCCCCAACCCATCTGATTAAAATTTTGAGATAGACATCTTGTTAAAAATAGTTTAAAGGTCGGATAAGAAAAAATCCGATGTCAGTAGAAACCCCCAGGGCACAGGGGAAGGCGTTCTAAGTAATGCCCTAGAGGCATGTATGGTTCTTATGAAAGCGATGCTCGTATAAACTTCATAGAGGCCTCATTTGATTGGAAATTGAAAGTTCTAGTTCACTTTTTAAGAGTCAAGAGAGTTAAACTAGCCCCCCCCCACCCAAGCTCTTTCCCCCAAAATGGCCCCTACAAATTTTGAGATAGCCAGTGTTTTGGAAATTGTTCAAAAATTAGATAACAAAAACAGCCCCCAGAGCCCGGGAGATAGGCGTTGTAAGTGTCGTCCTTGTGGCGTTTATGGTTCTTATGAAAGGGATGCTCGTATAAACTTCAGAGGGGGCTCATTTGATTGGAAATTTAAAATTCTAGTTCAATTTTTAAGATTAAAAAGATATCCGAGGGCAACTAGCCCCCCCCCCTCCGCACACACCCTTTTTTCCCCAAGCCCTTTAGATAAATTTTTATAATAGCCATTTCATTAAAAATAGTTCAAAGGTCAGATAAGAAAAATTCCTGTGTCGACAGAACCCACCAGGGCCCGGAGGCAGGCGTTATGAATACTTTTCTAGGGGCATATATAGTTCTTATGGACGGGGGGGGGAGCTTGTTGCCCTCCGATCCCTTTCGACTATTAATATGGGCACTAGGCCTTTGAATTTCCAATTGAATGAGCCTTTTTTGAAGTTTCTACGACAACACCTTCTATAAAAACCTTATATGCCCCCAGGACAAAACTCAAAACCCTTGTCCTAAGGGTTTTGAGGGAGTGTCCTCCTCAAAAACATATTTTCTATCTGGTAATCGACTACGCTGAACAAAATGGCTATCTCAAAATTTTGATTGGATGTGTTTGGGGGAACGATGGGTGGGGGGGGGGCTAGTTGCCCTCCAATCACTTTCGACTATTAAAAAGGGCACTAGCCCTTTGAATTTCTAATCAAAGTTTCTGAAGTTTCCTTTTTTAAAGTTTTCTACAACAACACCTTCTATAAAAAACCTTATATGCCCCCAGGGCATAATTTAAAACCCTTGCCCTGAGGGTTCTGGGGGAGTGTCCTCCTCAAAAACATATTTTCTATCTGGAAATCAACTACGCTGAACAAAATGGCTATCTCAAAATTTTGATTGGATGTTTGTGGGGGAATGACGGGCGTGGGGGGCTAGTTGCCCTCCAATCACTTATGACTACTAAAAAGGGCACTAGCCCTTTGAATTTTCAATTGAATGAGCCTTTTTGAAGTTTATACGACAACGCCTTCTATAAAAACCTTATATGCCTCCAGTGCATAACTTAAAACCCTTGCCCTGAGGGTTTTCGGGGAGTGTCCTCCTCAAAAATATATTTTCTATCTGGAAATCAACGACGCTGAACACAAGCCTATCTCAAAATTTTGATTGGATGTGTTTGGGAAAATGATTGGCGTGGGGGGGGGGGGGGGCCCTAGGTGCCCTCCAGTCACTTTCGGCTATTAAAAAGGGCACTATTCCTTTGAATTTCCAATCGAATGAGCCTTTTTTGAAGTTTCTACGACAATGCCTTCTATAAAAACCTTATATGCCCCAAGGGCATAACTTGAAACTCTTGCCCTGATTGTTGTGGGGGAGTGTCCTCCTCAAAGACATATTTACTATCTGGATATCAACTACGCTGAACAAAAGGCTATCTCAAAATTTAGATTGGATGTGTTTGGGGAAATGATGGGCGTGGGGGGGGGGGGGGGGGTTAGTCCCCCTCCAATCACTTTCGACTATTAAAAAGGGCACTATCCCTTTGAATTTCCTATCGAATGAGCCTTTTTTGAAGTTTCTACGACAACACCTTCTATTAAAACCTTATATGCCCCCAGGGCATAACTTGAAACTCTTGCCCTGAGGGTTGTGGGGGAGTGTCCTCCTCAAAAATATATTTTCTATCTGGAAATCAACTACGCTGAACAAAATGACCATCTCAAAATTTTCATTGGATGTGTTTGAGGGAATGATGGGCGTGGGGGGGGCTAGTTGCCATCCAATCACTTTCAACTATTAAAAAGGGCACTATCCCTTTGAATTTCCTATCGAATGAGCCTTTTTTGAAGTTTCTACGACAACGCCTTCTATAAAAACCTTATATACCCCCAGGGCACAAATTGAAACCCTTGCCCTGAGGGTTGTGGGGGAGTGTCCTCCTCAAAAATATATTTTCTACCTGGAAATCAACTACGCTGAACAAAATGACAATCTCAAAATTATGATTGGATGTGTTTGGGGGAATGCTGGGCGGGGAGGCGGGGCTAGTTGCCCTCCAATGACTTTCGAATCTTCAAAAAGGCACTAAAACTCTTGATTTCCAATCGAAAGAACCCCCTTTGAAGCTTTTACGATGACCCCTTCCGTATGAAGTGCCTCTGGGGATAAAAAAACAACCAAAAACATTGGAGCCGTATGGCCTTTACTATAGGCAACGCTACAGCGTTGCCTCTGATATCATACTGGAAGGGTTTTTCACCTGTACGCACTCGTTGATGACTAGTCAAATGTCCTGACGAAGCAAAGTTTTTCTTGCATATAACACACTGGAAGGATCTTTTACCTGTAATACTTGTTTATGCCTATTTGTGTTTGTGTGCGTTTTTGTCTCCCTCATTCTCTAAGCCTGTGTGTATGGGCGGGAGTTTCCTTGTCCCAGTGCCTTTCTTTGTTGGTTTTTCTGTCTGAATCTATGTATTTGTATGTGTTTTCGTCTCCATCACTCACTTTGCCTGTGTGTCTGGGGGGTGTTTACTTGTCCCAGCCCCTCTCTTTGTCGATTTGTATGTCTGAATCTATGTGTTTGTATGTGTTATTTTGCCTCTCTCACTCTCTTTGCCTGTCTGTCTGGGTGGTTGTTTGCCTGTCCCAGTATCTATCATTGTAGGTATGCATGTATGAATCGTGTTTTCGTATCTCTCACTCTCTAAGCCTGTGTGTCTGGGCGGCAGTTTGCTTGTCACCGTGTCTATCCTTGTCAGATTGTGTTTCTGAATTTATGCTTTTTTATTTATCTTTATCTCTCTCACTCCATTTGCCTGTGTGTCTGGGCGAATATTTGCTTATCCCAGTGTCTGTATTTGTTGGTTTTTATGCATGAACCCATGTATTTGTATGCGTTTGTGTCTCTTTCACTCTCTAGGTCTGTGTATGGACAGGAGTATGCTTGTCCCAGTGTCTTTCATCGTTGGTTTTTATGTCTGAATCTATGTATTTGTATGTGTTTTTTTCTCTCTCACTTTCATAGCCCCCCCCCCCGTGTCTGGGCGGATATTTACTTGTGCCAGTGCCTACCTTTGTCGGTTTTTATGTCTGAACTTATATGTTTCTATGTGTTTTTGTCTCTCTCACACCCTTTGCCTGTGTATCTGGGTGAGCGTTTGCTTGTCCCTGAGTCTTTTATTGTTGGTTTTTATGTCTGAATCTATATATTTTTATGTAGATAATTTCTTAAACCACATTGGCCTGACATCACATAAAGAAAGAAAAACGAGCAAAAATGGGGTTTTTATAGGCCAAATGAAGATACTGAAAAAACAAAGCGAATATTTCGAGAGGACAAACGCCTCTCTTCTTCAGCGCGAAACGAAACGATGTATCAATAAAGCCAAAAATTAAAAGAATTAAAAACAACTACCTAACAACCATAAAAGCGAGTTATTCGCCAATATCCGCGATTTGCACACAATCCAAAAAAAACATGAACTGCCATCGACGGATACTAGCGAACAACTCTCGAAATATTCGCTTTGTTTTTTCCAGTATCTTCATTTGGCCTATAAAAACCCCATTTTTGCTCGTTTTTCTTTCTTTATATTTTTATGTGTTTTTGTCTCTCTCTCTCTCTCTGCATGTGTGTCTGGGTGGGTGTCTGCATGTCCCAGTGTCGGTCTTTGTTGATTTTTATTTCTGAATCTATGTGTATGTGTTTTTGTCTCTCTCACTCTCTTTGCCTGTGTGTCTGGGCGGCTGTTTGCTTGTCCCAGTGCCTGTCTTTGTCATTTCTTATGTCTGAATCTATGTATTTGTATGTGTTTTGTCTTTGTCACTCTTTTTGCCTGTGTGTCTGGGCGGATATTTGCATGTCCCAGTTCCTGTCTTTGTCGGCTTTTATCTCTGAATCTATGTAATTGTATGTGTTTTTATTTCTCTCACTCTCTAGGCCTGTGTTTCTGGGCAGGTGTTTGCCAGTTCCTGTGTCTGTCTTTGTAGTTTTTTATGTATGAATTGTATATTTGTATGTGTTTTTGTCTCTCTCACTCTCCAAGCATGTGTGTCTGGGCGGCTGTTTAATATAGGAATCGAACGTGAGACCCATGACTTCCTAAGGTAAAAGAACAATACGTTACTCTACTGAGCCAATAAGCCATTGAAAATATTATGATTTTATAAATAATTCCAATGTATTGTTTCCGGGACATTGGCCAACTGATGTTATGTGTCACAATATCGTTACAGGTTATTTGCACATTGGATTTATCAATTGGATTTTTGGTAGGTGTTAACAGTGATCTGTTTTGGGGCATTATTTATGGCATCTTGCTAAGAATATGCATACCACGATGATTTGATATGCATACTGGATAGACAATTTCTTCTGATGCTTGGGCCCGGAATCCCCACTCCATGAATCCCTACCCACTTCCAGGGGTCCCATCCCTCCCCCTCTAGGCCCCCCACTTTCAGGGGCCCCAAACCCCCATCCACCTTCCAGGAGCCCAAACCCCCACCCATCCTTCCATGGACCCTATACTTCCTCACCCTCATCCCTACAGGGCCCACTCCCCCAACTTTTTTTCATCTTTTTTTCCACGATTTAAAATCACATCAAAGATATATCTAGCAAAAAAGTTTTTCTATTATAAAAATAATGTTTGTAGTGTCATTTAAACGAAATTACCAAATCTAGATAGGTATTACAAAATCTTGTCATGCATTATCAAAGTCTTGCAAGGTAATATGAATATCCTCCTAAATCAGATTTTAATTATGATTTCAAATATATAAGTTTCATTAAGTTTAATTTTACCCATCAACAGTTACGCGCCTGAGAAAATTTGGCTGATTTTCGAAAAAAGGGGGAAAGACCCCCTAAAAGTTATAGAACCTTAATGAAAATCACACAACCATATTCAGCGTATCAGAGAACCCTACTGTAGAGGTTTCAAGCTCCTATCTACAGAAATGTGGAATTTTCCATTTTTTGCCAGAAGAAAGATCACGTATGCGTGTTTATTTGTTTTTTTTGTTGTTTTTTTCCCAGGGGTGATCATATCGACCCAGTGGTCCTAAAATATAGTGAGAGGGCTCATCGGAACGGAAATTAAAAGTTCTAGTACCCTTTTTAAGTGACCAAAACAAATGAAGGGCAACTAGGCCCCCTCCTACGCTCATTTTTTCCCCCAAGTCACCCGATCAAAATTTTGAGATAGCCATTTTGTTCAGCATGGTCAAAAATATTATAAATATGTCTTTTAGGATGACGTAATCCTCGAAGCCCCCAGGAGGAGGGCTGAAAGTTATGAACTTTACCCAATATTAACATATAGTATTGGTTATTGGGACCGAGCTCAATGGTAACCAAAACTCTAGAAAAACGGTATTTTGATACAAATAGATACATCAAAAGAATTGGATTTTACGGCTGATTTAAAATATATAAGTTTCATCAAGTTTAATCCTACCCATCAAAAGTTGCGCACCTGAGAAAATGTGGCTGATTTTCGAGAAAAAGGGGGAAAGACCCCCTAAAAGTTATAGAACCTTAATGAAAATCACACCATCATATTCCGCATACCAGAGAACCCTACTGTAGAGGTTTCAAGCTCCTATCTACAAAAATACGGAATTTTGATTTTTTTTACCAGAAGAAAGATCACGGGTGCGTGTTTATTTTTATTTTATTTTCCCAGGGGTGATCTTATCAACCCAGTGGTCCTAGAATATCGTGGGAAGGTTCATTGGAATTGAAATTAAAAGTTCTAGTGCCCTTTTTAAGTGACCAAAAAAATTGAGGGCAACTAGGCCCCCTCCCACGCTCATTGTTTTCCCAAAGTCACCTGATCAAAATTTTGAGATAGTCATTTTGTTCAGCATGTTCAAAAATATTATAAGTATGTTTTTTAGGATGACTTAATCCCCCGAAGTTCCCGGGAGGAGGGCTGAAAGTTATGAACTTTACCCAATGTTAACATATAGTATTGGTTATTGGAAAGTATACAGTACAGACGTATTCAGGGGAGATTTTTCCTGGTAGTGGGTGGGGGGGGGGTCGGGCAGGGACTTACACAGGGTGGGGGCCGCCGGGCCCGGCCCCCCCCCCCGAAATCTCACGATTTTTTTCATTTTCCCATAATTTTCTGATTTTTCTCACAGAATAATGGGTTTGAAGGATTTGGCCCCCCCCCCCCCCAAAAAAATCACCCCCCCCCAAAACAAATTCCTGCGTACGTGCCTGGGGTTGGGAGTTATGTAGGAGGATCTTTCCATGAAGGAAGTTTTCATGGGGGAAGGGACATTGCTATGAAGGGGACGCCGGACTTCCCAGTATTATTTAAAAAAAGATCAGAAATTAAATATAAAAAAAACAAGTTTTTCAACTGCAACAGCAGCAACATCAAAAATTTAAACGAACAGGAAATATTACATGTATGATTGGGTTTACCCCCTAGTCAATACCTCACTCTTTAAGCCAGAGATTTCTTTAGTACTTTCATAAGAGCTATTTATTCTAATTAACGGCCTTTGTGATTAAGGGGTAATTTTTAAAGAATTGGAACAAAATTCGAACTTTCGCTTATAGAGCAAGGTATTGAGTAGGGGGCGAACCCCCTAATATACGTATTAAAAATATATGAATATAGAAGTTCGTTACGTAAGTTAATTCGTAAGTTACGTATGTAGTGATTTTTCAAAATATAGCGCGTAGATTTATGATTTAATTGAAAAAATCATACAAGAAGCTAATTAATAAACAAAAAAAAATCAAAATAGTGATACACTATAGTTCCTAATATGTTCCAGATTAGCATTTATGTAAATATACCGCCTTTGAAATTTCCCATATCCTACCATTTTTCGATATCAGACATAGACCTCAGAGCGTTATCATCAAGGTAATAGAAAAACCTAATTAATTGCAAAATTGCAAAAATGTTCTATACTTTTAATTTTACAGCGTTTACTCAGGCTGAATTTTTTGTCTTCATATTTATGGGGGTTTCTTCTCAATAATCTATCAGTTCTAAATTAGATTTTCTTCTGTTAAAACCTTTGAAAATGGTTGATGTGAATCACCCTTTACATCTGCAAATAGAACAGAAATGGAGTCATTGAAAATAAGAAGGTAGGTATAGATTAAGTACAATTTTCTAAATGAAAGAGAAATCGTTGAAAAATTAAATAGGAATTAGTGCTTTTTATTAGGATTTGTAATATAACCAGATAGATTAAATCGATTGTAGTTTGATAATTGAAGTCAGTTGGGAGTAAGAGGGAAGGGGTATCTGCTCTGGAAATTGTCTTATGATTTTAATCTTTACTTCTAATATCTAATGAAAACTAATAATTCTCCAAAGTCTCTTATTTTTAATTGAAACACCTAATAAACGCAGTTAACGTCCTATTCTTTAAGTTTTTAGATTTATGTTCTAACGTATCAAACAGTTTGTGGTAACAAACTATAAGAATGGAGCGACAATAGTAACCGAAACTCTAAAAATAGAATTTGGTACTTGTCTATTATATAATACACACTCAAGAAGTAGAGTTTGGTGAATGCTAATAAAGAAAAAAACGAAAATACTTTAGTAACAAAATTATGAAAACTACCACAAAGAATTACGGAAGGGGGGCCACCCAGAGCGTGTAGCCTAAAATAAACTAACCTAACGAGCAACTAAATATTTAATTGAAAAAAACTTTAATGTGGTTTCTCAACGAGCCCAAGGTTATTGTCTGCTATAGACAGCGTAAAAAAAAACAAGTTTTCGCAATACAAGTTCTCGGGTGTGTTTTTTATTTTAGACAAGTACCCAGAATTTTGATATCAATCAATATATCATCGGCTTATTATGTTGATACCAAATATATAAGATTCATTTAGCTTAGTTTTACCCATAAAAGGCTAAGAAACTGCGAAAATTAGCCCGAAAGAGGGATAAAATACCCACTAACTCAAAAATTTTTTATTGAAATCAAACATTTAGATTCAGCTTACGAGAGAAACGACTGTAGAGGTTTCAATCCCCTATTTGCTAAAGCATTGAATTTTGTGTTATTTGCCAGAAAAAAAAACCACGGATGCGTGTTAATTTGTTTGTTTGTTTTTCCCAGGGGCGATCTTATCAAATCAATGGTCATAGAACGTTGGGAGAGGGCTCATTTGAACCAAAATAAAAATTTCTGGTATCCCTTTTATTTGAACACTAATATCGAAGGGCTACTAGTCCCCTTCCAATCTTCCTTTTTCCCCAAAAACTGTTCGATCGCCATTCTATAAAAAATGTTTGATGTTTGAGAAAGCCATGTTGTTTAGCATAGTTGAAAGGTTCCAAAACTATACCTTTAGATCAAACATGACCCACGCAGACCCTGGGGAAAGATCTTGGGGTGAAAATATGCTAAGGATAATAAGGATAATGGACGATCTATAAGAACCAGTTTCATAGCCACAAAGACAAATAATGAGCGACAGAATGCATTGGACTAGTATAACTTGGGCTACATATTTGCACATTAGGGGGATAGGGGTAAGATTAGGTTACTTTACCCCCAAACCTCCTAATGTGCAAATATAAAGCCCAAATAATATGTACCTGAAAAGAAGAATAGCCCTGAAATGTTTTGTAAGACCCATTGTGTATTAAAGGACGTTTGGCCTCTAATAATATTAAATAAAAAAAACAAGTTATTATAACTGAAAGTAAGGACTCCTTACTTTCAGTTAAAAAAAATTGTTTTTTTATTTAATTTTTGAATGTTTTTGGATAAATGCAGGTTTTGATCTTGGCTCACAGTACATGAATAATTAAAACAAAATTTTCATATTAATTAACTTTTATTTTGTTAAATGGCTTTTTCGAAACTTTTCATTTTATTTACGAACGTTTTTATTAGTAATAAATATACGTGACTTACGAATTAACTTACGTAACGAACTTCTATATTCATATATTTTTAATACGTATATTAGGGGGTTCTCCCCCTAGTCAATAACTTGCTCTTTAAGCTAAAGTTCGAATTTTGTTCCAATTCTTTAAAAATGACCCCTTAATCACAAAGGCCGTTAATAAGAATAAATAGCTCTTATGAAAGTACTAAAAATCTCTAGCTTAAAGAGTGAAGTATTGACTAGGGGGTAAACCCAATCATATATGTAATATTTTCTGTTCGTTTAAAGTTTTGATGTTGCTTCTGTTGCAGGTGAAAAACTTGTTTTTTTATATCTAATTTCTGATCTTTTTTTAAATAATGCTGGGAAGTCCGGCGTCCCCTTCATAGCAATGTCCCTTCCCCCATTAAAACTTCCTTCATGGAAAGATCCTCCTACATAACCCCTGACCCCAGGCACGTACACAGTAATTTGTTTCGGGGGGGGGGGGCGATTTGTTTTTTTTTGGGGGGGGGGGCAAATCCTTCAAACCCATTATTTTGTGAGAAAAATCAGAAAATTATTGGAAAATGAAAAAAATCGTGAGATTTCGGGGGGGGGGGGTCAGGCCCGGAGGCCCCAACCCTGCGTACGTCCCTGCCTCCCCCCCCCCACCCAATACCAGGAAAAATCTCCCCTGAAAACGTCTGTACTGTATACTTCCCAATAACCAATACTATATGTTAACATTGGGTAAAGTTCATAACTTTCAGCCCTCCTCCCGGGAACTTCGGGGGATTAAGTCATCCTAAAAGACATACTTATAATATTTTCGAAAATGCTGAACAAAATGGCTATCTCAAAATTTTGATCAGGTGACTTTGGGAAAACAATGAGCGTGGGAGGGGGCCTAGTTGCCCTCCATTTTTTGGGTGACTTAAAAAGGGCACTAGAACTTTTAATTTCAATTACAATGAGCCTCCCCACGATATTCTAGGACCACTGGGTCAATACGATCACCCCTGGGTAAAAAAAATAAAAATAAACACGCACCCGTGATCTTTCTTCTGACAAAAAATGTAAAATTCCGCATTTTTGTAGATAGGAGCTTGAAACCTCTACAGTAGGGTTCTCTGGTACGCAGAATATGATCATGTGATTTTCATTAAGGTTCTATAACTTTTAGGGGGTCTTTCCCCCTTTTTTTCGAAAATCAGCCAAATTTTCTCAGGTGCGTAACTTGATGGGTAGGATTAAACTTGATGAAACTTGTATTTTTGAAATCAGCCGTAAAATCCGATTCTTTTGATGTATCTATTTGTATCAAAATCCTCTACAGTAGAGTTCTCTGATACGCTGAATATGATGGTGTGATTTTCATTGAGGTTCTATAACTTTTAGGGAGTCTTTCCCCCTTTTTTCGAAAATCAGCCAAATTTTCTCAGGCGCGTAACTTTTGATAGGTAAAATCAAACTTAATGAAACTTATATATTTGAAATCAGAATTAAAATCTGATTCTTTTGATGTATCTATTGGTACCAAAATTCCGTTTTTTAGAGTTTCGGTTACCATTGAGCCGGGTCGCTCCTTACTTACAGTTCGTTACCACGAACTGTTTGATCAGCCTTTGAACATCTTAAGAACAATGAGTCCATGCTCTATCTGGAAACATCAAAACTTGCAGCCGTGATAATAAACAGAGGAATTTGGCCCTGCTTGTGAAAGGAGTATCCTTCTTTATGTTAATTTATTTTGGATGCAATTTTTATCTACTATGGCGTCACTTATAATTTCAAAATAGCAATAAAGCTGTTTAGTGCATCTTCTTATCAGGAAAAGTCTGACTTTCTATGTGGATTTAAATGGGAAAGTTCTTAAGAATATAAAAGTTACTTTTCAGTTTGCAATTATCAGTGAAACTACTTTCAGTAGTGTACAATAAATACGCTTTACTGAATATTGGTCAACCCTTTCCTTTTTTGATTATAGCAAAGGATGTACCAAAAATACCAACCTTTTTAAATCAGCTAATCCCATGCAACAAATTCAAAATAAAGAGGTCTATTTCAACTCGGGGAAGGGAGATGTTCCTATTTGGAGATGTTTGGTTGAAACTGTCTATGCAAAAAAATGAAAAGATTAAATAAACCTAAAAATATTTACTTTAAAAATATTTGAATCGGATTAAATTCAAAATCACCTTAGCACCTTCAGAAAAATGAACCTATAGTAACCCTTTTAATAGCTGAAGTTTAAATTTAATCTATTTTAAATTTGTAGCCTTTTCCCAGATATAATGATCTTTTAATCAGATAAACAGTACAATAAATTGTTACTGCTGGTACTACAATGATTAATACTATGAAAGAAAATGTAATTTGCTACTGTAACTGGTTATTTGCCGAATATTGAAAACCCAACTATCAGACAGCAAGTCCTTTTACTTAGTTCTTGCTCGGAAAATCTTTGTAGAAATCAATTTTTGTTTTAATTTTGCTCGCGATAAAATCCAATTTTCCAACAGGACCTAAACTGTCAGAAGGGTTTACTTTATAATATAGGGCAATATCTTTGTTATATCTGCGGATTAAATACTGTCGATACTCAGAAACAAGTTGAGTTCTATCAGGTTGGCGCCAAGTGCTAAAGTCCTTAGAAAAGTCAGCAAACCGTTTTTTCGTCCCGTCATGATAAAAGTAATTCTGACTAAGATTATTGTTACACTCATAGTCAGTCAACTTATGACTTCCTTTAAACCTCCAACCTGTTATACCCATTGGTTGGTGAAAAGTATCATGACGGCCATCGTGAGAAAGCTCAAGTATGCAAAAACTTTCACAGAGAGGACATTTTTCTTCACAGGATATGCAAAAACCCGCATCAAAAATACGACTGTCCTTGAGTTGTTCAAAAACTGAAATTGCAATATTATTTTTACGCTCGGATGAAGTTGCTGCATTCAATTTACTTACAATGTTATTGATGTGTCTTAATTCAAATTGCTTGGACATTCGTTTTAATCCTGTCCAACCAAGTGTATCCATTTCTCTCTTCAGTTCGTCAGCAAAATATGTGCTTTTTAAGGTTTGTAAAGATTGGAAGAGGTCACAAAAATGAAAAGATTTGGTTTCATCATCCTCTGAGACACTGTGATATGCGTCTCTTAAACAAGATACTAGGAAGGACTTGAAGTTTTCCAGTGTATAATGCTCAAGCACTAAATCAACTTCCCAGTTGACCAATCTGCTAGTAGTAAGCTTTTTCAACTCGATGGAGTTTCCAATTAGCTTTAATATTTCACTGATGCCTTTGGATTCTATTTCTTCTATCAGATATAAATCCATATGACCTTGTACGTATTTTGGTATCTGAGGCCAACGTTTTTTTCTTAAGTTAGTCAATACAATTTCTTTAACTTCAGTTTCAAAAGCATTTGCAAGGTGTTTTGAAAAAATCTCTTCGAGGCTGGATGCCATTAGGTCTAGATCCTTCAAACCCTTAACAATGTTCAGGCAATAGTGCTGCATAGTCTCCTTCATTGACTTAAAACGCATGTAAATGGAATTCTCCTGCTCCCACTTTACCTGAATATCAATAAAAAGTTGTACCAGAAGATCGTATGCAGCCCTATGATATCGTTTTCTTTCCGCTTTATTTATCTTTACATTACGCCTCCTAATACATGTTTCAATATCATTAATCACACTATCTACAACTGCATCACAGAAGAACTTTCTTCCGTTAGCAACCCTGATTACTATGGGAGCAACCAATTGTTCAATGGGATTTTCATTGGTTCTTCCATGTGCTAACCAGTCAACTATAGTATCGAAAAAATTTGTGACTCTATTTGTGGCCCTTTCCCAGAGTCTTCCCCATAAGAAGGTTTTTTCATTGTCACATAAGAGGTCAATTCCTAGGCTAACAATGGTTGAATTTGCTCTGTAGGCGTTCAAAACCGCATCTTTGACATTCACTGGAGGATTTTCCTTCTTAGCCTTTTCTACAATATCATCAAAAATATCACAAAACAAGTTAATTATCTCTTCTTCAGTTTTTTGTTTCATGTTCTGTGTTCTAAATTCTTCCATTATTTTATCTCTCATTTCTTTTTCGTATTTTTTTACTGTTACACCAAACGTAAGGTAATTTCGCAAGACAACCTCAAATTTATGACGCCATTGTTGTGTTGTCAAAGAAATTGTGTCACGAACTTTTTTTGAAAATTCCAATTTCCACTTTTGGCTTTCATCTCCTTCAAACATAAGGTTTACCTTTTCCTCAAATTTGTCACTTCGGGGCTTCATTTTCACTTCAAGATCTTCGACAATTGCATCAACTGTAAAACTCAGTTGTCTTCCATCTTGTAAAGAAGAATCTTCTCTATATTTGTCTTTTAGAAGATTAAACTGCTGCTCGTACTCTTCATAAAATGTCTTCCTAAGATCCTGGAACTTATTTTCAAGTTCAGTATAAGAGTATCTCTCAATGACTGTTTCAAAAGAAAGTTCAAAGTTTGAATCTTTCAAGCATTCCCAAACTAAATGTAAATATTTTTCAAGACTGCTAAATTCACGGGCCTTCCATCCCAATTGGCTGACAACCTGTTTGTGAATATGCTCCCGAAATTCAACCATTTGCTGACTAAAGTCCGTATTTGGAACATCATAGGGAGGGTTACCATTAGAATTGCATCCGAAAACCTGTATGTCTTGCTTGTTAGTTAGCATCTTTGCAAATTTAAGTGTTGTATGCCCATCTAGATCCTTAAAAGAATTTGCTTTTGCAAACGATTCAACAAGTCTAGTAGATAGCTGGGTAAATAGGTTCAGAAGCTTATTTTGATCATCCACGTTAGTTCTAACCTGGGTGTAAGCTGCAAAAATTTTGCAGTTAAGTATACCCTCTCTTTGTTCCGCTAGCATAGATCCTTTATAGGCTAATGCAACAACGGGCAGAATGTCCTTCAGTGCATTGTCATCTTCACCTTTAATAACGAGAATAGTTGCATCCGAGGGTAAAATAGATAGGGTTGCAATTTTATTATCCCGTTTAACACTACCAGGAAAACCTTTATGTTCAGGTGACCGAACACCCTCTGTATCAAAGATCATAACATAGTCATACTCTTGTCTCTCGACTGTTTTCACAAGGGTCATTGTAAGACCTCTCGTGCACTGACCAATACTGGTTGGGAGTCGAATGCCAAACATAGTATTCAGTAATGTGGATTTTCCACTGCTTTGCACTCCCAAAACAGACAATACTAAAACTCTTTTCTTAGGCATTAACGATTCCAAGTTCTTGAAAATAGCAGAAATCCATTCAGTGTTTAGCATATTTGCATCACCGTCATAGAGCTCCAAGGTTTCTCCTGCCATTAAGTAAAAAGCTGCCTGTTTTGGCAAATCTTCATATTCTTCCCTATTTCCCGACGAATATAATAATGAAATTTCCCTCCATAAATGACGAATTGAAAGAACAGCGCTATTCCATTCCTTTTTTGCAACAATCAACTCTTTTCTACTTAATTCCACCTGGTTCCTATGGTTAGAATCCATTGCTGAAGTTTGTACGCATTCGTTAAATTTCCATGTCTTTTCCTGCACTTCTCCGGCTAGTTGAGTCATAATTTCTGAGTTTTTAATGTTATTTGCGATTGCATTATCAAGAACATTTAAATGAATAACAGTTTCATCAATATTATTCTTTTGAAGACCTTCCAAAAAAAAACTAATAAGAGAATGAGTAGACTGAATGACGGAAGAGCAATGACTGAAGCGAAAATTGCGTTCTTCAAATATTTTCTGTTATAGCTCATTACGCTCATTGTTCTCACTAATACTTTTCAACTCATTCAATTTATTTTGCAATGTACCTTCTTTTGCAAAACTCTTTTGCAGCAAAAGGAATTTAGGCCTGTGTTCCTCTAGGCGACTCATCCTAGAAACTTCTAAGTACATTTTTCGTAAAATATCCATCTTCGGTCTAATATGCCCGGTCCAATAAGAATGCAGTGGTGTTTGGTGAAATTCTGCTTCACGAAATATCTGGATTAATTGACGACTCCGTTGCATTTTAATGAAATAATCCAGGGACCCTTCAATAAGACAAAAGGGACGATTACTTGAAATTTTCTCGACGTTTGGCAAGCTTGGGATCCAAACAGTGATAAATTTTGGTAGAGATACTTCATTAGAATATTTGCGAATAAAAGGAGATGATCTACCAGATTGAGGTGAATATTCATTCCTAACGAATATATAATCATCAGAATCAAGTTCAGAATCATATTCATCCTCAACAATTAAATAGTCAACAAAATTGGTCAAGACTCTCCAATATTGCTCAAAATTTCCCTGAATGTTAATAACAATGACCTTTTTCTTTTCCTTCTCCTTGTTTTCAAGACAGACTAAGCCTTGACCAACCTCTATACTTGACATCTCGACCGTTTCAAAAGAAGTTTTCAAATTAAAAATGTCTTTCATTATTCTTCCAGTACTGCTCTTGAATTTCTTTACTTGGCTTATTATACCAATTCGTGGAAGCTTTAGATCTTCCCCAAGAAACTCATCATCCTCAAGTTTTTGCGTAATCCTAAGTAACTGTATAATTTCTGTGTTGCATATCGGGATAGCATATCTCGATTCAAGAAGAAGTCTTATAATGTTTACATTATCTTTACGTGAATAAATGCTTAGAATTTCAGGAATATTCACTTTTGTTGAGCTATTTATCTCTTCCACTTCAGAAAAGAAGTCTTCCTCTCCACCATCAGAAGAATCACAGGAATTTAAATCTAGACGATGAAGAAGTCTGTAAGGAACACTTCCTGTTGCAAGAGGACAGTCAAGGATGAAGGATGGGCGATGAAATTCTACCCCTCTTGCTACATCGATATTCTCCGTAGTGTCGTTTTCGTCCATATTTAAGTTTCAAAACCTATAAAAGAAGAGACAACACTTCATTTTGAAATTTACCGCCTATTTTGATTTTGACATGTTAAAATAAAACACATTAAAGTAATTTTAAAGCATTTGTAATAAACATTCCCGCCTTTTTAGGCTTCTAAATTCTCTTTTTGCAAACATTTGCCTGTTTAACTTTATTCACAAACCCAGCAAAGCAAGTTTCTATACTTCTAGTCATTTTGGAAAAAAAATTCTAATGTGTTTGATAATTTAGAATTTTTCGCTTACTCTGTAAATATTAACTGGATGCTTAGCTTCTTGAACAAAAAACTTGCTAATTTCTTAGCCATTTGATTTCGTAGTCTTGATCCTAATTTCTAAGCCCTTTCTTTACTTTATACACCAGTCCTTGGCAAAAAACTTGGAGGATTTGTTTCTTAAATCCTATATCGAAACTTACTTCACAGTTATCGAATCTGTGGCTTCACAGTTCTGGTAAAGATAAGACTTGGAATAATATAAGCAGTGGAGTGGATGGCCTTTCTTGCTCTTGCAGTAAATTGTGCATTGGTCAAACTCCCCAGGAATGTGAAGAACACTTCACCAAATATAGCAAATCCATAAATGATACTCTCAAATCCAAAAAGCCCTCAGAAACTATTGTTTAAGCTTAGGTGTAGCTTCTTTCATCATCGTGAACATTGTGGATAGTTTGAGAAGGCAACTATCATCCATATTAAGGATATTAACAACTTATGCAATAGGCTAGGGAAGCCATTGTCTTTCAGGAGTCGTTCTTAAAGAATTCGCACACAAAGTCACCCTGAATATACAATTTTATTTAACCAAGCTAGCTTAATTTTACATGACGAAGGTATTGTCCGGCAGTACAGGGAAGCTGTTGACATTTTAAATACCAACATTTAGGTCTAGCTTTGATTAGAGATTCCGATGATTTAAGAATAAATTTGTCACATTTCAGTTTTCTCAAAAGAGAAGCCGATACTTTAATAATCCCTGAAATAAAGCTTGAAAAAGGATTCCCTTTCCCAAAATTTGAAGTTTCTGGTGTGTTGTTAATTTGATATCTGCCCGAAACATCAAATTTTGGAAATTCTTCTGTATCCTGCGGCATGCCCCTCTTGGTGTCTAAGTCTGCGGGTATTGCAGACCCATCCCAATTATCCGTGCTAGTGACTCCTTCTATAGTCTTAGTCTTCTTAAGCTCCACCGCACGAGCTTGTTCTTTACTTAGCGGTTCACCCCTCTCGGAGTCCGGATCCTTGAAAATAAAGCTTGAAAATAAAGCTTGAAAAAGGATTCCCTTTCCCAAAATTTGAAGTTTCTGGTGTGTTGTTAATTTGATATCTGCCCGAAACATCAAATTTTGGAAATTCTTCTGTATCCTGCGGCATGCCCCTCTTGGTGTCTAAGTCTGCGGGTATTGCAGACCCATCCCAATTATCCGTGCTAGTGACTCCTTCTATAGTCTTAGTCTTCTTAAGCTCCACCGCACGAGCTTGTCCTTTCCTTAGCGGTTCACCTCAGTAGAATGTGCCTTCTGGATTCTACCACTCCTATAGCAATTTCTATGTTATTCTACTACTTTATGTTCCTTTCTGTGTTATTCTGGACCTTTTATACACCGTTTCAAAGAGATTCCTTTCTGTGCTATTCTGGACCTTGTATACACCTTTTCAAAGAGAGTAAGTATCCTCTCACATTGCTTTATATTTCTACTACTTTATGTTCCTTTCCATGCTATTCTGGACCTTGTATACACTTTTTCAAAGAGAGTGAGTATCCTATCAATTGGCATTATACTTCTACTACTTTATGTTCCTTTCTATGTTATTCTGGACCTTGTATACCCCTTTTCAAAGAGAGTGAGTATAACTTGATTGGTGATTGGGATTTGAATAAAAGGAATAGTTTTCTTTACAATTCATATTAGTAAGAGAATTGAATTCAAAGAGAATAGTTTATTTGCGAATATATTAGTAGAGAAAAATGAGTGGTGCATTTACATTAGGATATTTTCTTTCTATAGTAGACTAGCGTATATTTTTTAGAGTAGAAAAAAAATTCTGGTTAGTCTGAAGTTGGTTGTGAGAGAGTTAGGACTCTAAAAAATGGAAAGATTCGAGAAAGATCAAATCATGAGGAATCTAGTTCTTATGGAAAAACATTTGGTTCTAGATGACAATTTTCTAGAGTTGTCTATTCAAAGGAAGATATTTTCTCGGGGAATACTTGTCGATATAATGAAAACTGATTCTCCATCATTAGACTATTGCATGAAGCTTCTACATTGTGGTCCAAATGCATTTACACAATTTATTGATATATTGGTCATGACACGAAAAAAGAATATTGTGGATATGCTTTTAAACATTTGTTTAGAAATTTAGTACTTTTTTCATGAGAAAGATGGTGCTCAAGGATGATTTACTCCTCTCTCTCTCTCTCTCGGACAATTTTTTGTTGTGGGTACTAGCTCAGTTTCATTGTTGCAGTGAGAGCGTAAACACATGACAAGGTGTTCCATAAATGTCCGCTATGTATGCACTCACTGGGCAGCTGGTCATCATGTGAGAATTGCACAATGATTGATGAGTATGATGAAAAGTGTAGATTATGGAACCCGTGTAAATTGCATAGAGGATATGCTGCACAAATTAAAGGTTGTACTTCCTGTCTTGAAGAGGTGTGTGACTCTCATCCTAGAGGTTATCTATGCTCAAATTGTCAACTTGATAAATGTAAGCAGTCAGAGTGCAGATATCCTTGTGTAATTGGAAAGAAACCCGACCTTGATTTTAGTTTATTGTTACTAGATTGGTATCTTCACGGTTTTAGATTGTTCTGGGAGGAGGAACCAGGTCAACAATTTAACTGTTGGAACATCATGAGAATATTGTTTCTACGTCATTGTTTTGAAGACAATGGGTGTTTTGATTATAAGCCCACTGATTTTTATTTGGCTGTGACGGAATGTGATTCGACACTTGAAGACACTGTTTATGAAATTGCTTCAAATACGCAAATTGAAACATGTGAATTCTATTGGATGATTGCGAATAGCATCATTGACTATACAAAGAGATATTACAAGATTGAAGTAACACTTTACTGCAGAAAATGTGACCTTGACTTTGCAATACATGTGGATTAGTACACTGTGAATTCAGATAATCTACCTGCACTAGTTGTTGTCGACAAATACCTAGTAGTGGGAGAAATCTAAAGAGTAGAAAAGTCGTTTTATCATGTATATAATTATTTTTTTTTATTAATAAACAATTTCACATACATCTTTAGTACATTTTATTCTTAGGACACTTAAAAATCATTATTAAATACACTTGTAAGTATATTCTTCACAAGAAAGTCGTTCAATCAAGGTAAGTCAACTTAGATGTTGAGATATTATTTTTAGGTATAGCTACAACATCTGAACATAAAAAAGAGTAGTGCATGAAAGCCACATGTCTTGGTCTTTAAATCCTTTACTCTTCGTTGATTTTGAATAATGGTTTCCCTACTACTTTTAATATAGTTGCTAATTTATGGCATTTAGAATTTATTAGATAAACTAAAAGGACAAGAGATAGCTTTAGAGTTGCCTGTTCGAAAGATGTATTTTTAATAGCTGATAGGTAAAGTTTATTGCTTGTTAGGAACAATTAATTAGAAACTGTTAAAACTTTGAATTTTTTCAATGAAATCCGAAGGTATACAATAGGACTTGTACTGGGATATGTATGGATCCATACTAAATATATCGATTATTTGGTTTGTGTTCATGGTGCAAGATCTAGTAGAACACTGCCGTCGGGTGTGATTTCCCAATAGGTTTCAAATTGGCTCAGTTATATTAGCGTGATACTCTCAGCCAGAGCATTGGCAAATGTACAATCTAAACGTTCATTCCCTGTTCGTACTATGCTCATATCCTGTGTGCCTGACAAGTCCAAAACAATAATCCCATGATTTTTTGAAAACATTGAATTGGTTATTCCATTTTCAAATAGTTGAGAGTCATGATCTAGGGACTGCATTGTCAACTGGTAAGGAGTTCTATAGGATTTTTTGTCTAATGATAGAGTGTACAGTGGAATACCATTCCCTTTGCACACAAGGCTAGATATACCGAAAAAATTTAAATCATGGGGGATTCAGTCCAGGATCCAACGGCACTGCCACTCTTCACAAAGACCAAAGCCAATTTTGATGGTATTTTTCCATTGATAAATGATGAATTGCTATTGCTACGAGAACCGGTAGCAATGTGTCGTTGAGTAGTGATTGTATGGGGGACAAGAAGTTTAATGTTATTGCCATTGGCTATTAGCTTTTCCACTGCCAATGCAACAGAACTCATAACTTTCTGTTTTGAGATATAAAGAATTGCCGATGGGATATTTAAATTAACATAGGGTTCTGCAGAAACTGTTTCTCTCAAAATGAAATTTGATGGGGCCATCTGTAACTTTATGTCGATCTTGACATTGGTGGGTAGCTATTGGGATATATTGAATATCTCATGATTTAATTTTCCAACTAGATGATGCTCCTTGGTCACTGCTGTAGTCAACTCACCATCAGTATTAACACCTGATCGATATTCATAGCCCAATGATTGTCCTCTCATCTCCTTGTACGCCTTTGGCGTCATCATCATAAATTGTATGTAACTTGCATAGTTTGATAAATTATTGCTAGTGCTCACCAATGTACCATTAAAAAATACATTAATTTGTTTGAATAGGTTGTCTAAAATACAGTTTTTATAGGAAAGACCATCACTAGCATTTGAAGTTGTATTATCTGACTTTTTCTTCACCACAACATTTAAATCAATAAATGTTGACGATAAATCAATGAAATAGTCTTCATTGGAAAATATTTGAAAGTGTATATTCTCCGAGAGGGGTTGTTGGGGATGAAATTGTTCATAGTAGCAATATTTTAAACTGACATCAACATTTTCAGCATTGAATACATTCAATGAGGAACTGATGGATTGATGGATATAATTTGTTAAGGGGGAAATAGGTCATCTTAAGAGAAGAACCACTTCATTGTTCTAACAATCTTTTTCTTTTTCTTCTTCTTATTGGTCGTCGTTGGTTAATTTTTCAAAGTCATTATTGATGTGCTTTGCTTCCTGCCTGGGTGAAGACTTATGAGTGAATGATGCGAATATATCCTTTTCAACCACTCCCAGTTTTTTCGAGATTTTATTTGTTAACAAAATGATCTTACTTAATATATAATATTTTACTTAATACTCTCCTTGAAATTCTTGCCCGACCCCCAGTCCTGTAGTGTGGAGGCAGCAAAATTTGATGCAGCAGGTACAAGATATTTTCTGTCAGGGGGTAGTGCAGAACGAAATAGCCTAGCAAACCAGCTACCAAGACCATAGCCAGACATTGTAGTACGCCCCTTGAAGTAGTCCAATCCATTGCCTATTTGACGTGGACTCAAAGCACCAACATAGCAATCAATATCGGGACAGACAAATGGAATTCTTCTGTTGTTCATTTTAGGTTATTGTGCCATCGTCATTGAAAACGGGTTAAAAATGACTTGTAATCATAGCGAAGCCTTTTGCTATTGCTAAAGGGTCACCCAATTCACTTCTTAGTGTTACCTGACAGAGTTACAAATAGGAAGTGTTTATCGGAAAAAACTGAAGATGCTTTATATTATAGTGATGAACATGTTCATGGGTTGTTTTTTGTTCAAGAACACGTAGGAGGGGGACATTTGAATTACCGACTCTCGACGTTTCCACACAAGGTGTGTAGAAATTTATACTGTATGCTAAGGCGAACCCGTGCTCGTACTAGGAAAATATAATTTGGGTCGCCACGTAAACGGTGACGACAGTTTCCCCACTTATCAAATCCCGTTGAAATCCACGGACTGCTTTTGAAATGACATTATAACCCATTGTTTAGGTGTCACTTAGTGCGCGCAGATGTACAAAACCAAATTCCAATGTCTCATTAGAGTAGAATTTACCATTCCGACGATATGAGATTTTTCTATTGATTGTACGACAAAAATCCCTCATATTATCATATTCAATATATTTCAATATGAAATGTGGATAGTCACTAGATTTAGGTTCTTGAACCCACTCATAGTTAACATAGCCCAACCCGTGCATATTCCAATTGAATTGTATAACTTTTATATTATACACACGATCCTTTCTCAGGATGTCATGGGTATTTTTGAGAATACAGTCGACAAGAGCCACTTCATATGCACCGTCAAATTTGATGGCGGGGGAGAGTTTTGTCCAAAAATCACTAGTCATATTCAAGTCATTGTAGAGAGGATTGGAAACTTTGGAGATGAAAGTTACACAGAACTCATTGGGCATTGTCAATATCTTCAACACCGATCCAAGAATCAAAATCGGAGTTGTATCCTAGCCACCGAACAAGTAACTGTTTTTTACCCCTGCGAGTACGTGTCTTTAATATCTTTTCAATTTGGTAGATTTCACTAGCATTTTTAGCTTTTTGCAATTCATAGTCATAAAAGCCGCCGAGAATCTCTTCATCTTTGGTATCACGCAGGCGATAAGTTATAGGTTTAGTGTCTAGGATTTTTGCCACTTTAAAAAGTTCGGTGGACCACAAGTAGTTCTGCTTTTAAAAAATCGTAGTTGTTCAATTAATTTGAACAGTACCACCTACATTGAATTTATTTTTCTTCTTCTTGACTTTTGATTCATCGGAGTATTGTTTAAGAAAGGTATCAATTGTATCACGATCAGAATGATGAACTTCCGTTGGTGTAAAGATCGATGAGGTCGTTGATTATAAATCAACATGATCTTATCTAGATCATGAATAAAATTCGATGTATTTTTCAATGTACAATATCTTGAAATTAAAATTTAAATAGTTCTTATCAATCGTTCGGCCAATGCAGCCTTTATAGGACTGTGACTATGATAGAGCAGCGTACTATATTTCTCTAGTGCTTTTGGAACATGAGGATTAACAAATTCACTACCGCGATCTGTTTGAATTTTTTATATGAATCCTTTTCGAGAATACTTTCAATGGCCTGAGCAACTTCAACACCTCTCTTTGATTGCAATGGAATTGCATATGCATAGCGACTATAAACACTGATTGCAAGTAGAATGTATTTGTACGATGTATTGTGACGTCTTTGAAGCTCATCTAGAGTAAGGAGATCTGCTTGCATTATATGCAATGGGTAAAAGGCTTTAGTTTTTCGATAACGATTTGCACGAAGTCTTCGGTTCCTACGAAGAGTCTAACTTGATCCATTCTGTAGATAGTCTCGTACAATTTTATTGTGAATACCAGTGAATTTGAAAAGAGTGAAGGGGGAGCTTAAACCCCCCACCTCACCTATATTTTCATACGAACCTTTGAGAACTTCAACAATTGTGAATATAAACACGTTGCGTAATGTCAAATACACTTTTGTATACTGGCTGTTGGTGGTGGTGGTGGTGATATTGACTTGATGCGTCTTCGCTTTTGTTTAGCTGCCAGCGATGAGCTAGTATTTTTAAAAATTGATTTAAAATCTTCTTCTTCTTCTTCAACTTAATATTTTAATGGTGTCAATGTTGATGATGATGAGGCACGTTAATTTAATGTTTTTACAATTTTTCTATTGACATTAAGACTTTTAAGGAAGTTTAATGTATTTAGAAAGTTGTATAGATGAGAGTCAAATGATAATAGTCCTTGACGGATTGCAAAAATGTCATACATTAAATCAATTAGATTAGAGTTCTTATCTTGAATTATAATCCTTTCCTCATCGCTGTAAACTTGAATTGCACCACTTTCGAAGGCATAAGTTTAAATTAGTGTTAGTTTGTCAAGATATTATATGGGCATTATGATTATGAATTTAAATAAAATCGAATACCAATACTACTTATTTAATTTTGTTCTAGCAGCAGACTCTTGAGGAGATGATTCTTTTTTGTGATCAGCAGCAGTGGGCTTCGATCGATAGGACCTGTGTTTGTCCATTCGGCGAAGTGCACCTTGAAGTAAAATCAGTTTTTTATCATCCTCAATACTTTCATTGTCAATGAATTTAATCAGATTGTTCTCAAAGTATTTCACGGGTGAGAGAGCAAGTTCTATTGGAGTCAATTTATATGGTTTAGCCATCTAGTGAAAATTGTTTAAAGGTCCTGCAATTATTGGCAGTAAAATTGTGAAAAAGCTACCGCCCGTCTGAAGAAGACGTTTCCTTTTAAAATTCTTTCCTTTCTTTTTAGAGGCAAATGTACGTACAATGGAACGATGTTGCTTTGCCTGTTGCTTAATTACTTCTGGTAGTTGAACATTACCCTCGGTCAAATTTAAACAAAGTTCGGATATTAGATTAATGAAATCATTGTCAATACCATGTTTGAGTATTGCTTTTCTAAGCTGAGGTTTTGAATTGCTTAGAACTGAAAACAAATGCTTATTTTCATGTAGTGTCTTTAGTGTTGTGGTTGCAACTAATAGGTCTTTTTAGCGTTTACGGGGAGACACACTGTAATTTTATTGTCGAAAATATCTGTGACTACACGCGGTTCCTTGGATGTATTTTGATTAAGATCCAATAGGATATACCCATGGGGTTTACTAGTTGCCTGATTGTATGCTGAGAGCAGACATTTAGGGGCACCTGGATAGATTTGTTTATTGAGGGTTATTAGGGAGCTAGAATCACGAACAACTTTGTAGATGATATAGTAGGTGCAGTTCAAAGCAAGTGTTCGCATACATTTACTCTGATGAAAGAGATTGTGTAGAACCAGAGTAACGGAAATCCGTTCATGATGAGAGCGAACAGTGAACAATTGCAGCATTTGCTGGGACCATTGTTCAATAGATTCAGCCAGATCGTCAATGATCAGCCAAGAGTTTGGTTCAATAATGCTGAAAACATCAAGTCCCTGTATGAACTGTATCTGCACCGATCCCATGGTGGCAGCAATTGCTTTTATTTTATTGTATGACTCCTGCCAAATACTATAGCAATAGTAGATTTTTCTCGGCCTTTCCGCAAACATTTTATCGCAATTTTTAATTATTTTAGTTAAGAGTGTTGTTTTGCCCGACATTGAGGGCCAAGACAGAAACGATCTGAATGGTGTTTTAAATTGATACATGTTGCTTTCAACAGTTCCCCTGGAAAACTAACTGTAGAACATAAATGTCTAATGACTAAATAATTTTCCTACTACTACTACTCTGTTCTTCAAGAAGAAGACGAATTAATAATCATATTTTCTTTTGTTATATGCACATAAAAAAGTAACAAAACTTAAAAAAAATACACTTTTTTAAATTTATTTATAAAAAAAATACAACATTTACATGGGCGCACAGAGAGAAAAAACACTTTTTTGTTTATTTATAGAGAAAAAATACAACATTAGATTAGAGCACTTTTTTTGAATGAAACATTTACAAAAAAAAATCTGCTCTAAGTCAAAAAGATAACTTTGATATTGTGGCGGTGCGCCCCCCGCTGGCGGCGGCCGTGCCCCCCCCCCCCGGGCCGTGAGCCCCCCCCCTCCCGTCGCGAGGCCCCCCCCTTCCCCCTCCCGTCGCGAGGCCCCCCCCCAAAGGTTTTTTAGGAAATAATTTACAGGACTTTATTTAAACCAAGACTTTCCCTATGGGCAATACATTCGGTCCGGTGTGAAGTTAAAAAGTGTCCCAGAGGGAGGGTAGTCACACCATCTTGGCAAACATAGACCTTGTCGGAGATGGTACTCATGGCAATTTTTTCTACATTTACAGTAAAGTTCCTGTACTTGAGAGAACGAATTGCCAGCAATTTGGCTCGTTGAATTGTATTTTAAACAATACAATTCCTATAAATGTTCATGTCGAAATTCTTATCCACATAGCATGTGGGTACTCCTTTGCAACGTTTCTTGATTTCCTCGTCGTGTGTCTGTATAAAGTACACCTTCGGACCTACAAACATACCACGGGAAATCAAGTCGCTTCCCGTTTCTGATTTAAAAAATAAAAGCTGATTGGGTGCCCGACGTTTTCCTAGCTCTGGGTAAAGACCACTCCAATTTGTGTAGTCCCTTCGTGAACTGATAATTTCACCGTGCGCCAAATCATTAATTATATTCGAAGTTTTTACTTTTAATAGTAGAGAATCCGTGTCACCGACGCAGTCCTCTACTTGCCCATATTTAGGCCCTTGTACCCTAGCCAAATTGTAATAGAATACCAACATGAGATTTTTTGAGATCTCCAAGATAGCACTGCCTGCAGCAATATTTTTATTCAAGACAATGTGTCTTTTTTTCCTATTTAATAATTCCATGTCCGGACCGATGGCTGAGAAGGAAGTGTAATTTTGATTGACAATAATTGAAAAACATTGTACGGGATTAGGCATAACGCCAAGACAATTCTTATTGCGAACACTTATACATATTTTACGGAAAGCCAAAATTAAAATGAGTTTATAAATTTCTTTTTCAGCCTTCTTCTGTGCTTCAGAGCGTTTGTTGACAAAAGTGTCAACAAATGTTTTCAAATAGGGTTTTTGACTAAACTCGAGTGCTCGGTGAAACTTTGTGACGTTGAAACATTTGTTTAACATCAATTTTAAAGACACATTTTTTACAGCCTTTTTTTTTTTTGTCAGAATTTAATCGATGATTTTTTGTTTTGAATATGACAATTACACTCCGTCCATCTCGACTAAACACCTATTGCGAGGGCCCAATGAGTCCTTAGTCAAAGGTCTATTGAGGCATGGGACAACAAAATCCTTTACTGAATCGTGAAGCTCGACTGGTATCTCCCAATCAATTTCAAAAAAAACTTCACTCGAGCATGTCTCCTCAACACTGTCACGTCTGGTAAACTGTGAAGCTTAAGGGTGAATGATCCAGTTATCGTCGTCACAAGGTCGCTCACATCGGATCATGGCTCATGGGTAGAGAGACTCGATATTAAGGAAAACTGCACTCGATTTTGTCCCTGTCTTCGCTCCTATTTGGTAAGAGTCCAAGAAAAGAACCCCAAGAAAAACAAACCCCCCCTCATGGATCTTTCAATGAACCGGAGCTGGTCAATTTCCGTAAGTAGCCCAATTTTTTCCCAACTAATTTTCAGAAAAAGGTCAATTACTAGATGAGGCGAAGAAAAATAATAACCCAAATCAAGATTAAACTAATCAAAGATTTTGTCCGTATTTTTACACATAATGTCTAACAGAGATAACACGTCAATCATCAAATAAAGCTTGCAGTAGTCAAACCAGTTTTTTCCCCCTTCTTCTGCCCAAAATTTCGCTAAAATACTGTATTCCCGGGGAGTGCATCTGCGATCGGGTAAGCTGTCGTAAAACAATTAAATTGGAGGACTAGTTTCTATTCTCGGTAAATCTTGACAAAAAGAAATAAAGTTCATAAGGATGAATGCCCTTGACCGTTAACAAATCATATAAATCATTTGGAAATTGTTGCTTGAGAAGGGGGAAAGCATTGCAGCCGTTATCTATTTTCTGCACTTGAATTAATTTGCTCAATGATTTGGGGAAAAAACTGCATGAATCTAAATAGTAAAATCTAGTCGTGTGTTCAATGTTTGCCTCAGCAAGTGTCCAAATAAATACAAAAAAAAGATATTTTACCGATAATTTAGTCCTGAACTTGTAGGTAAAGCTGTCTCTCACCCATGCATAATCTTTTGTTCCACTTCTTTGAAGATGCGCCAATGCTGATAGCACATACTTTAGATCGTAGTTAGCATTATGTATAAAAACAGGTAGAAAAAGTTGCTGTTTAATTTTTAAATTACACGAATTGTGAGCCCACCCTCGAAAGTTACTTTTTCCCGTTGAATTGGGGTCAATAAGGTGATTGTGGTCCTGGACCGCGTCTTTTGGGGCAAGGGCACCCCTACATACCCAGAAAAATTGTCCCCTTTTCCAGCGCCAGTTGCTCTTTATCTGACAATGTCATCGGGAAATTCGTATGACGTAATCGTGAAATTGCCCTGTTTGCTGTTTTTATTAAAGATACCAATAACTTTTCCATACTGCCCTCCTCGTCCATAGTAAAAAAAACTCTTCCAATTGCATTTTATTGTTGGAATCGCGACGAGCATGCGCGTAGGAACACGGAACTAGTTTGTTTTCCTTGACTATATTTGGCCTTGATGGATTCGATACCTCAACCAGTCTTGTTTCACAGTCTAAACACACTTTATCAGATTGTAGAAGAGAATTTTGGAAATTTTTAAATAGTTAAGTGTCTTTGCCTTCTGCAGGCATTTCAATTCTTTGATTTCCATGAATTTTGCAAGGTCCCATGTGGTTTGAAAATGTTCGCTCAGATTTAAATGAGGTAAGACCCATGGGGCAATAAAAACAGTCTACAAATATCTGACCTTCGGACTTATTAGGAGTCGACTTAACGCTGTGCAAGTGAAACAATTATCATAGGAATTAATATCTTTGGGAAATTCGTAAATATCCGAGACCAAATTTTTAATATTTTCCACCGAATGTGCCTGGACTGAATAAAAAACTCCTTGCTTATTGGTTTTTTTCCCCCAGATCCAAATTCAGTGTCACCCTGGAGAACAACCACCCCCACCCCCAGATTTTCATTTGCTTCATCAAATATTCTTAATTATTTCAATGAAAACAGATACATCACCACTAAAAAGACAAAAATTAATTTAGGGAAATTTTTTCCACCGTTGCGAGCAAGTTTGTCGAGATTTTTCATTGATGACTTTTTGTATAATGTTTTATGGGCTGCCACTAAAAATGCATACTTAAAACATTGCAGCCCCGTGTCAAAATAAAAACTCTGAACTCCTTTGGTAGCCGACAAATCTAGGTAGCATTTTATTTTTAGATTACCCGCTCCCCTTAAAATAAAGTTTTTTTTAAATCTACTGAGATTCAGATCCATGTGTTCAATGTATAAAATGGTTGACCCACTTCCTCTCTCATGAAACGTGTCCAAAGTTGAAATTAGTTTTTTCACCCAGTTGAAAAAGTTGTCTTCAAATTCGTTTAGACCTGGGTAAAAAGTCTGGTTGCCTGTTGAAAAATGAAAATAAAAAATATCCCAAGATGTCCCCTTTTGTAATTACACTTTTTGATTCACCGATGCTTTAACTTCTCCTTGACCCCCCCATTTCTGACTATGAATCTAAATTTGTGCGTAAGGTCTGTCATTGTAGTTACGGAGAACTTTCATAGAGTCATTTAAAATAATGCTATCGTTTTCTCCGGGGAAGCTAAAATCTACCCTATATGTTTGCAAATGGCCTAGAGCAGACTCTAATAAATAAAATTCAAGCAATTATGGGGACACAGCCCTATTTTCAAGCCCTGCACCTGTTTGTACAGGATTTAGTTCACTAATAGTAAATTTCTCGTTACAAATGTCCCCGGAAGAATTAGGCCCAACAATTTGCATAAGACTGTCCAGTTCTTCAGCTGTAAATTGAAAATCCAAGGGGATATCAAATAACTTATCTTTACTAACACCCTCCGGCGAGAGGGGGCAATTACCCATGATACATTGAAGTCCTGGGCCAGGGAAGGCATCAGTTTTCACAGCGTCCCCCTGAAACTAGAAAATGAATGGATTAAGTTTTTTTTTCTTTGTCTAAATGAATAATAAATTAGAAATTTTTGATTATATAATTATTTACAAAACACTTTATAATAAATTAAACATTTTGTTAATAAAACACTTACACACACACACACACACAAACACACACACACACACACACACACACACACACACACACACACACACACGCACACTCACACACACACACGCACACACACGCACACTGACACACACTCACACATGCGCACACATACACACACACGCACACACACACACACACACACAAACACACACACACACACACACATACACACGCTGAAATATTCTTACAGCTTGAAATCGCATTTCTAACCCCTTAGTCTATAACGTGCTGCGAAAACAGCGTCATATAAAAATGCGCTATGGAAACAATTTATGCGATGTTTGAATTTCTACTTCAAAAATTCTTAATTTTCTCATAATTTTTGACGGGTTAAAATACAATTCAGTTGATATGTAGTAAAGCATTGGAATTATCGGAAATACGGGAAAAAAAAGCGACACATGTACCGCTCACACAGGGAGGGGGGGGCCTTTGGGGTCTGGGAGCTTCCTTTGGAGTAGAAGGATTGGAGCTCTTTCGAGTTAGGGTAGAGGACTTCACAATACCATTCAAATAGAACTTGTGTATTATATCAACCCTAGAATTTTCAGTCTCAAATTCTTTTCGAAAACAACTTTTAAGAACCCTTTTTTTTTGTGTTAATATCTTGTCAAAGATAAACGAACTTTTGTAGCTATTGATTAGCATTCCAATTTATACCTGTAGGATTAAAAATTCATCCTTCTCGATGGGACATATAATAAACGGATTAAATACATACAAAAGCTAGCCTAGTTTAATAATGACTATTCGACTGTCAACTGTGAAATAATAGTTATTTGTTTAAAGAAATAATGGATTATTGCATTAGAAAAACGTCTTGCTTAAAAGGGAAGTTACAAGGTAATGTTTTATGAGCTATTTGGTACTTCTGTGTTACAACCATTCTTTTATATACTGCTAATTTGGTTAATGAAAGAATATAGAATAGTTTAGAAACAAATTTAAGTTATGCGGTTGAGAAAATTTGTCTTATTTTTGAAAAAAAAATACGGAAAAGAAAAAAAATATATACATTTACAAGTTTTGGCTGCACTTGTACATCAGAAGTCCCTGGCAATTCATGAAGAGGAGTTTTCCCTCCATCTTGATCAGATGAGGCTGACTCGAATTTCTTGCTAGGTTGTATAGAGACTCCCGGCCAGTCTAACGAACGTGCATTGGAATTAGCAAATCTGATGACTGATCGTCTTGGTCTCTTTTCAGAGGGAGGGCATGAATCCAGCTCAACATCCTTAAAAAAAGAAGAAAAATTTAGTAATGAAATAATAAGCCCTCTAAAGGGCTGATTTGAATCTTGTTGCTAGTGCTAATAATTCATCCATGTCGTCTGAGGTCTTAGATTGTTCTAGTTCTCTTCTTGCAATGGAAGGGAGCATGCTACTTTTAAAATACTAATTGTAACGTCATCTGTTCTTGTACCAGGAGAATTTTTTGCATAGTCTATTGCCTTTCCTCTGATCCGGGAGTAAAATTGGTGTACCAACTCAGATGGCCTTTGTTTCTCGGATTGGAGTTCTTGCAGTTTTTGTGTGGCTTGTTTTTCAGTTTTCAGGGTGAAATTCGGCCATTTTTTTCCGTAGACGTAAGCTAACTTTAAATTAAATTTTAGCCCTTTTGTCTTAGGGATTTGCTCCTCAAATTTTTAAATTGAAAAATGAGTGCGTTGTTCTATTATTAAAGACAATCTTTCAAGCTCTTATCAGCAAAAATGTGGAATTTTGCAGTTTTGACAGAGTAGAAGGATTTTGTACGGGGATTAATTTTACATGAGGAGGGGGGTTTCCAGGGTTGAAGTTTTCAGTGGGAAATTTTATCAGTTTTTTTCCGGAGACGTAAGCTAACTTTTAAATTAAATTTTAGGTCTTATGTCTTAGGGATTTGCTCCTCGAATTTTTAAATTGAAAAATGAGTGTGCTGTTCTATTAGTAAAGACAATCATTCAAGCTCTTATCAGCAAAAATGTGGAATTTTGCAGTTTTGACAGAGTAGAAGGATTTTGTACGGGGATTAATTTTACATGAGGAGGGGGGGTTTCCAGGGGTGAAGTTTTCAGTGGGAAATTTTACCAGTTTTTTTTCCGGAGACGTAAGCTAACTTTTAAATTAAATTTTATTTCTTTTGTCTTAGGGATTTGCTCCTCGAATTTTTAAATTAAAAAATGAGTGTGCTGTTCTATTAGTAAAGACAATCCTTCAAGCTCTTATCAGCAAAAATGTGGAATTTTGCAGTTTTGACAGAGTGGAAGGATTTTGTACGGGGATTAATTTTACATGAGGCGGGGGGGTGTCCAGGGGTGAAGTTTTCAGGGGGAAGTTTTGTCAGTTTTTTTTCCGGAGACGTAAGCTAACTTTTAAATTAAATTTTAGCCCTTTTGTATTAGGGATTTGCTCCTCAAATTTTTAAATTGAAAAATGAGTGCGTTGTTCTATTAGTAAAGACAATCTTTCAAGCTCTTATCAGTAAAAATGTGGAATTTTGCAGTTTTGACAGAGTAGAAGGATTTTGTACGGGGATTAATTTTAAATGAGGAGGGGGATTTCCAGGGGTGAAGTTTTCAGTGAGAAATTTTACCAGTTTTTTTCTGGAGACGTAAGCTAACTTTTAAATTAAATTTTAGGTCTTTTGTCATAGGGATTTGCTCCTCGAATTTTTAAATTGAAAAATGAGTGTGCTGTTCTATTAGTAAAGACAATCATTCAAGCTCTTATCAGCAAAAATGTGGAATTTTGCAGTTTTGACAGAGTAGAAGGATTTTGTACGGGGATTAATTTTACATGAGGAGGGGGGTTTCCAGGGGTGAAATTTTCAGGGTGAAATTTTACCGTTGTTTTTTCGGAGACGTAAGCTAACTTTCAAATTAAATTTTAGCCCTTTTGTCTTAGGGATTTGCTTCTCAAATTTTTAAATTGAAAAATGAGTGCGTTGTTCTATTAGTAAAGACAATCTTTCAAGCTCTTATCAGTAAAAATGTGGAATTTTGCAGTTTTGACAGAGTAGAAGGATTTTTTAGGGGATTAATTTTACATGAGGAGGGGGGTTTTAAGGGGTGAAATTTTCAGGGGGAAATTTTGCCAGTATTTTTCCGGAGACGTAAGCTAACTTTTAAATTAAATTTTTGGTTTTTTGTCTTAGGGATTTGCTCCTCGAATATTTAAATTGATAAATGAGTGCGTTGTTCTATTAGTAAAGACAATCTTTCAAGCTTTTATCAGCAAAAATGTGGAATTTTACAGTTTTGATAGAGTAGAAGGCTTTTGTACGAGCATTAATTTTACATGAGGAGGGGGGTTTCCAGGAGTGAAATTTTCAGGGGGAAATTTTACCGATTTTTTTTCCGGAGACGTAAGCTAACTTTTAAATTAAATTTCAGCCGTCGTTTGTCTTAGGGATTTGCTCCTCAAATTTTTAAATTAGAAAATGAGTGCATCACTCTATGCAATAGATACCGGGAGTTCTATGACTCCTCCCCGCAATGGATTCTAAGGGTTTTATGACTCCTCCCCACAATGAATTCAGATGGTTTTAGGAGTCATCCCCCTTGCCATAACTCCATTTAACCTTGAGCGAAGGTATAAAAGTTTGATGATGTATTTCTCTTCTTAACGACTACATTAATAGCTTCCAAGATGATAGGACTGTATGACACAGAATATATCGGTTTGAAAAAATCATCTTGTGGTGTTATATTTGAATGTGCATTTTTATTCTTGTCTATGGAACTCGAAGAAATTGACTGTTATCATTGGATAGTGAACAATAACATGTTTGAGTATGATAAAAGCTTGTGGAGTACTACATTACATCGTATAAACTTACTGGGATTACACCACTTAATAATAGTGGTCAGGAACTGAGAAATGTCCAGGAGGAAGTCAGTGAAATTTGCAGTCTTTTCGGGGTTGAAGCACTATACGTAAAGGGTAACGTACCTACAGATAAAGTTTTAATTCAAAAGTGTGACCCTAGGATTCCACTTTTCAATCTAGAAGAATTTAAGTGTCCTAAATTTGAAGGGCCTTATCACCGTCCTGAAGACGAGGTCAGGTTCTTCGTGCACCGGATACCTAAGGACATACCTGATCGTGATAAATGCATAAGACATGGTAAAAACTAATCGTTATCATGGGACCATCGTTTCTGGATGTTTAAGAGTGAACGTGTGTGCTCTAACAATTGTGCTCTACGATTCGTCAGAGACATGATGTGGCTTTCCCACTGGTATTCTATGACCGGTTATCGAGACTACCTAGTCTATTGCATGTATTAAATCAGTATTTTTTACGCAGTGGAACGATAAACACATAAGTCATATCTTTAAAAAAAGTGAAGATTGAGCATTTTAATAAAGTGTGTTCACATAACAAGGTTATTGTAGCATTGAATGCCGACAAGGAGAAGTATTTAAACTATGAAACAAGTACAAGTGGTAGCACTATTGGAAATGTATGCATGCATTGTCATGACAGTAAGGAATTAAATTTCTTTGGAATACCGAAAAAATTCAACTCTTATGTTGGTGGTTATGTGAGATTGAGATCTCCAGAGATGATTGCACTCAAAGAGAATGCTAACATAAAAATAATTGTTGATGATAGAGGACAACTCCTTGCTACTGTTGCAGGTAACAAATTACCTACGGATACATCCAATCGTCAGCTTTTGGGTATTAGTATTCAACGAAAGGTCAATAAAAGAAAGGCCTACTCTGCTACTAATATCGTAAACCATATCTTGTCTACGTGCCGAAACTGTTACCTGTGTAAAAATAATGTGTTAATAGACAGTGAAATTGCCAGAAAAATATAATGGGCATTGTCAGAAAATATCACTATGGAATATAAAGATGAAACGATGAAAAACAAAGAACCAGCAAACGTTACTGGCATTGATCAAACGGTCAATGAATCAAATAATACCAAAGACGAAAAGAATATTGAGCCTGTTAATGAGACACCAGTAAAAATTGTGTATGATTCAAAATGGAATAATGATTATTCTACTGATTACGAACTAAGAGAAGACAATAACTACAATATCAAGAGAGAACATGGTGAACTATTTTAACGAACAGATTCAAAATGTCCAAAGTTAATCATTGACATTAATAATGTATCATAATATATTTTTGTATTAATATTCTACATAGCATTATTTCATTTAATATATTACATTGTTATGTGTTCATTATTTTTTAGAGTAAGCTAGCATATCAAGCGTTTAGAATGTCTATTAAAACATCGGCGATGTAAGAAAAGGAATATGCGTACACCTATTGTCAGATACATGGGATAACATTGTCAAAATCTAGGTATCAGAATGAAAAAATTCTTCATCAACATCCATTGTTGGATATGTCATTATGAATCATTGTAGGTAAGTAAGTAAGTAAGCAAGTAAGTAAGTAAGTAAGTAACAAACTTTCTTGAATGCACCTCTTGGATACACAATACAGAAATTTACACGCGCACAGAGACAACCCCCCCACACACACACAGAGACGACACACACATAGCGACGACACACGCACAGAGACGACAACACACAGAGAGAAGACCCTAGCACAGAGACGACACGCACACAGAAAGAACACACACACACAGAGACAACACACGCACAGAGACGACACACACACACAGAGAGAAGACGCACTCACAGAGACGACACACACAGACACAGAGAAGACACACTCACAGAGACGACACACACATAGAGACGACACACGCATAGAGACGATACACACACAGAGACAACACACACAGAGAGACGACACACACACACACAGAAAAGACACACGCACAGAGACGACACACACTAAGAGATGACACAAACACACACAGATACGAAACACACAAAGAGACGATACGCGCACAGAGAGGACACACACACAAAGACAACAAGCACAGAGACAACACGCACACAGAGACAACACACACACACACAAAGACGACAAACACATAGTGAAGACACACGCACAGAGACGACACACACACAGAGACGACATCGTACAGAGACGACACACACACACAGAGACGACACACACACAGCGATGACACACACACAGAGACGAAACACACAGCGAGACGACACACGCGCAGAGACGATACACACACAGAGACAACACACACACAGTCACGACAGACACATAGCAACGACACACACACACACAGACGACACACACACAGAGAAGACACACGCATAGAGACGACACACACACACAGAGAGACGACACACACACAGAGATGACACACACACACAGAGACTAAACACCCATAGAGACGACACACGCACAGAGACTATAAACACACACAGAGACAACACACACACACACAGAGAGAGACGACACACACACACATAGAGACGACACACACACAAAGAGACGACACACACACACACATACGAAACACACATAGAGACGACTCACGCATAGAGACAACACACACACTGTCGTGTCTGTGCGTGTGTCGTCTCTATGTGTGTGTCATCTCTGTGCGTGTGTCTTCCCTGTTTTTGTGTCTTCTCTGTATGTTTGTCGTCTCTGTGCGTGTGTCGTCTCTTTGTGTGTTTCGTATCTGTGTGTGTGTGTGTGTCATCTCTTTGTGTGTGTTGTCTCTGTGTGTGTGTATCGTCTCTGTGCGTGTGTCGTCTCTATGGGTGTTTCCTCTCTGTCTGTGTGTGTCATCTCTGTGTGTGTATCGTCTCTGTGTGTGTCGTCTCTATGTGTGTGTCTTCTCTCTCTGTGTGTGTGTCGTCTCTGTGTGTGTGTTTCGTCTGTGTGAGTGTGTCGACTCTATGTGTGTGTGTGTGTAGTCTCTGTGCGTGTGTGTTGTCTGTGTGTGTGTGTGTCGTCTGTGCGTGTGTCTTCTCTGTGTGTGTGTTTGTCGTCTCTGTGTGTGCGTCGTCTCTGTGCGTGTATCGTCGCTATGTGTGTGTCGTCTCTGTGTGTGTGTTGCCTGTGCGTGTATCGTCTCTGTGCGTGTGCATTTTTACTGATAAGAGCTTGAAAGATTGTCTTTACTAAAAGAACAACGCACTCATTGTTCAATTTAAAAATTTGAGGAGCAAATCCCTAAGACAAAAGGGCTAAAATTTAATTTAAAAGTTAGCTTACGTCTCCGGAAAAAAAACTGGCAAAATTTCCCCCTGAAAACTTCACCCCTGGAAACCCCCCTCTTCATGTAAAATTAATCCCCGTATAAAATCCTTCTACTCTGTCAAAACTGCAAAATTCCACATTTTTACTGATAAGAGCTTGAATGATTGTCTTTACTAATAGAACAGCACACTCATTTTTCAATTTAAAAATTTGAGGAGCAAATCCCTAAGACAAAAGGGCTAAAATTTAATTTAAAGTTAGCTTACGTCTCCGGAAAAAAAACTGGCAAAATTTAACCCTGAAAACTTCACCCCTGGAAACCCCCCTCCTCATGTAAAATTAATCCCCGTACAAAATCCTTCTACTCTGTCAAAACTGCAAAATTCCACATTTTTACTGAAAATAGCTTGAATGATTGTCTTTACTAATAGAACAACGCACTCATTTTTCAATTTAAAAATTTGAGGAGCAAATCCCTAAGACAAAAGGGCTAAAATTTAATTTTAAAGTTAGCTTACGTCTCCGGAAAAAAAAACTGGCAAAATTTAACCCTGAAAACTTCACCCCTAGAAACCCCCCTCTTCACGTAAAATTAATCCCCGTACAAAATCCTTCTACTCTGTCAAAACTGCAAAATTCCACATTTTTACTGATAAAAGCTTGAATGATTGTCTTTACTAATAGAACAGCACACTCATTTTTCAATTTAAAAATTCGAGGAGCAAATCCCTAAGACATAAGACCTAAAATTTAATTTAAAAGTTAGCTTACGTCTCCGGGAAAAAAAAACTGGCAAAATTTTCCCCTGAAAACTTCACCCCTGGAAACCCCCCCTTCTCATGTAAAATTAATTCCCGTATAAAATCCTTCTACTCTGTCAAAACTGCAAAATTCCACATTTTTGCTGATAAGAGCTTGAATGATTGTCTTTACTAATAGAACAGCACACTCATTTTTCAATTTAAAAATTCGAGGAGCAAATCCCTAGGACAAAAGACCTAAAATTTAATTTAAAAGTTAGCTTACGTCTCCGGGAAAAAAACTGGTAAAATTTCCCACTGAAAACTTCACCCTTTGAAACCCCCCTCCTCATGTAAAATTAATCCCCGTACAAAATCCTTCTACTCTGTCAAAACTGCAAAATTCCACATTTTTACTGATAAGAGCTTGAAAGGTTGTCTTTACTAATGGAACAACGCACTCATTTTCCAATTTAAAAATTTGAGGAGCAAATCCCTAAGACAAAAGGGCTAAAATTTAATTTAAAAGTTAGCTTACGTCTCCGAAAAAAAAAATCGGTAAAATTTCACCCTGAAAATTTCACCCCTGGAAACCCCCCTCATGTAAAATTAATCCCCGTACAAAACTCTTCTTCTCTGTCAAAACTGCAAAATTCCACATTTTTACTGATAAGAGCTTGAATGATTGTCTTTACTAATAGAACAGCACACTCATTTTTCAATTTAAAAATTTGAGGAGCAAATCCCTAAGACAAAAGACCTAAAATTTAATTTAAACGTTAGCTTACGTCTCCGGAAAAAAAACTGGTAAAATTTCCCCCTGAAAACTTCACCCCTTGAAACCGCCCTCCTCATGTAAAATAATCCCCGCTCGTTTGGAAAGGTATCAAGAAAAGGCAAGCAAAACGTGTTTAATTACGTGTAGAGGTCCCATAGCTTTGGCCCACAGTACAGCACTATAAGTACTCTAAGACACCTCGCTCCCATCACCCCATCCATCCAAAAATATTTTATTCAGAGATTTCTGTTTAAAAAATTATCCAATTACTAACTAGAATCAATCACACTCCTATTATTCAAACATTAATTAATATCGTTCATAGAGTCCAATTTGCGAATTCTTTATCCCTTTTTGCAAATGTCAATCAAACAATTCCGATTGTAAAAGCAGGTTCAATCACGTTGCTTGGATGTTGCCTCAAAAACCAGTCTGGTTGTTACCTTGCCAGCTTTTAAAATGTCCATGTGAAGCTGTAGTGTATACCATGTGAAGAAGTACTGACTCTCTTTGAAAAGGTGTAGAGCATCAAGCAAATAGTATGGGAATTCCTAGGGCATCAAGCAAAGTATAAGTTAGCACTCTACTCCCAACTTATGTTAATTTCTGCTCGTTTTGAGTTTGACTCGGTTATTTATTGTAATTTCTGTTCGTTTTTTTTTTATTTATCGATGCTGATTTGTGGTAGTTTCGAACTTGGTAGATTATTTGATTTGATTTTTGCTCATTTTTTGTTTAATAGATTTCTTTACTTTTCTTTGAAAAACTTTTCTTTGAAAAAGTTTTTTTTCATTAATTTCTGTTCGTTTTACATTGACATAGTCTTTTCAGGGAAAAAGAAAATAACACTTTAAACTTTATAGTTTGGCCTATTATTTGTATGCTGGAGAAAAATTTTCAGCAATTTTTAACAAAATACACCCTTTTAATAATCTGGACACAAATAGTACCGTTTAACTTAGTGTCATACCTCCTCTAGTTGACCTGAAATGGAAAACTCGATACCATTCGCAGAAAAATCTGTTTACTTTCTTTGATAGCTTGGATACACTTACACTATTTTGATTTGGTTAAATTTTAAGAGCAGAAGCACCCTCGAAAGATTGAATCCCTCAGTCGTTCTTGGGGTACTGCTAAGATGCCTTATTGGGAATTAGTATTATCACAGTGCATTTTGATTTAATCTTAAGGCAACGTTTATTTTTTAAACATAATGGGCTAATGGGAGGGTGGGTGTGGAAAGGGGATTAGTTGCCCTCCAATCACTTTCGACTATTAAAAAGGGCATCATCCCTTTCTATTTTCAATCGAATGAGCCCCTTTCGAGGTTCCCACGACAATTCCTTCGATACGAAGTGCCCTGGTCTAAACAACAACGACAACAAAAAAATATTACTAATAACTTTCGACTATTAAAAAGGGCACTAGCCCTTTGAATTTCAAATCGAATGAGCCCTTTTCTGAAGTTTCTACGACAACGCCTTCTACAAAACCTTATATGCCCCCAGGGCATAATTTAAAACCCTCGCCCTGAGGGCTGTTCAATCACTTTCGACTATTAAAAAGGGCACAAACCACTCCAATTTCCAATCGAATGAGCCCTTTTCGAAGTTTCTTGGACAACTCCTTCGATACAAAGTGCCGTGGTCTAAAGAAAAAAAAATAACATTGTGCCAACATCGTTGTTTACTTAGGCGGTGCGATTGCGCTGCCTATGATACAAAAGATACTTCACTGAGGAAATGTCTTAGATTTACAATGCAGTTTCCATCTGGAATTCCAGATAAGTCAATATCAGTAAATGTTGCTGACCCATCGATACCAGAAGAACCACCACCGCTTCCCAAATTCTCTGCTTTGTTTATTTTAGGATTTACTGAAAGCTGTTCTGTAATTTCAAATGAGGTTGGAAAATCATCTGTTTGTTCTCCAAGCTACACCTTCCTAAAAAAAAAATTAAAAACAAAACATAAAAAGAAATGCTGGTGGATAAACCTACATTCACAACATGTATGCACATAAGGGAAGTAATTATTGGTGTATTGGAAACACTACTACTACTACTAACAACTCACCGCAGCACCAAGCCACCTGAGGCCAACACAGCTACACACACTCCCAATCCATCTTATTCTATTCAAATTCCCTCTTTTTACACCCTCTGTGGAAGTTCCTATTTCCCTTAAATCTTCCTTTATGACATCATTACACTCCAACCGCGGACGACTTGCTTTCCGTTTAGCCCTAAGCGGTCGGCTGAAAAGGACAATCTTCGGCAGTCTGTCATCTCACATCCGCAAAACGTGCCATAGCCATCTCAAACTTTTTCTCATAATAGCCCTAGAAAGTGGGATTGGACCACATTGGGACAAATCCGGATTGACTACTCTCTCTCAATTTATTAACACACCAGTACAACATATTAGTATCATGCCGTCTAGCTTCATCTTCCAGATCCTCGGGAATTTTGTCCAAGGTCTCCACTTCACATCTCCTGAGTTTTTATTTTATGCTTTCTCCACTTTAATTACTTTTCTCTTATTTTCATATGATCTATTGGAAGTGCTGTTTTATACAGCTCATAAGGATAGACATAACTTTACAAATCTCAGGAATAGCTCAGGGATAGATTTTTTTATTCCATATGGAAACTACGATATAAAAAAAAGCCGAAGTAAAGCTTATTGCATATCATTATATACCAGAACTCCAGTGTCAAGGCCCGGGAATGGGTTTTTCACAGCTTTACAGGTCTGTTAGCTGGAAACGAGGCACTAGAAAGGCCCCTCTAGCCCCCCCCCCCCACTCCACCCCAAAAAAAAGCCAAAAAACCTTCAAGTATGTTCGCTTTCTCTATTGGATATCCTGGAGGGAAGTAGTTAATCTTCCTCCAAATCATGAAAATTCCTTTCACCTGAAACAGAAATTTCTATTGTTTGTGTTAGCTCGTAAGATTTTTCTTCATCCTCCTCCACAAAACTACATTGTACGTGCCTGGAAAGCCTAAAGTGAATTTGTCTCCTAACCATTGTGCATAAAAAAAGCTTTAAATTTCAGATTGAAGGGGTGTAAAATCAGAACGCATCGGAAGCAATTTTAAAAGCTCCTGGACTGGATGGAATGAACCTAGTGCATGTAATATTTACTTAACGGTATTTTAAATTCAGCCACCCTCTGTTTATATTTTCTTCCTCATATCTCAAAGGTTTTCTTGACGGTTTCTGTTCGAAAGTCATAATGATATACAGAACAGAGTCCAATCAAAATTACGGGCTTTCTTCCTATTGGCTGACGAAATAACGCTACTAAGCGGGAAATAGTGGGAAAATAAAGTAAAAATCGAGTAATTTTGTATTTGTATTTTTTGCTTTTGTATTTTTAGATTGTGGTAGACATCAGACACTTGCTGTAATCGTTGTAGATTATAAAATCTGCCTACCGTCCAAAATTCTAGCCTTTGGAGTACATTTCATGCCTTATAGCAAGAAAATGATGAATACTAAAAATAATTTTTTTCACCTTAAAAAATAATTGAATAATTCTGTAACCAAAATTTTTGTTTAAAATATCAGTAGAATCAACTTAAAAAAATATCTACTTTCATTTCCCATCTACTAAATTTTTATTCAACAAACTAGAATAACTTGTTTTATTTTTTGAGACAAAAGATAACAAATATATAGAAAAAGTGAAACCAACATTATTTTACTTTCTATCTCGGGAGTCGTCAAAAAAAAAAAGATCAGCGCAAAATATCACTTAAATCGCAGAAGTTATTCCCGATTTACTAGCATAGGGAAAATAGCATTAGCCACTAATAAAGATGATTAGCCTTAAGTGGAAAACTGTCAAGTATTTTTTTGGAAATTTGTAAGCTTTTCAGTAATGGCTTTTTCTTAAGTATATAACAAAGGAAAATGGTTTTTAATAATACATACCTCTTCTATAAATATACCAAAGAAATGGAACATTTATATACTACAGCCTTTGTCTTGTAATTAAATTTTTTAGAAACAAAGTTTTTCTTACTTAGTGGACCGAGTGAAACGCCTTCAAAAAGTCAATGAAGGCATAATAAAAAAAATTCTAAGGGAAGTAAAGAGCGAAGTTGAAACTTAAAACAAACAAAAATTATTAACTCACAGTTTATCAACATATTACTCACAGTCAAAAATTATTAACATAGATCGATAAAACTAGTGCAAATAAACTAACTGATAATATATATCCCTATGTTTGTATGATTATAGAAAACTAGTGCTTTACTGAAAACACAAAACAACTTAGGAGTTTAGGTAAAATAGAAGCAAACCGATTAAGGACCCTTTTTGAAAAAAATAAAGAATTTTATAATTGTGTATTATTTTTTTTGGAATAATTTGGTATCACTTCTGCACAATGAGCTCAGTCCAATGATTGAATCTCGTTTTGGCTCTGAAAAAGATTTTTCATGATTAGGTTGTAGACAAGTCCGGAGTGAAGCCGTCTTGATAAGAAGGGGGAGCCCAGAAGATACAGGGGGGGGCAAGATCACAGCCAATCAGAGGGTTAGAATACTGCCAGTACAAAATCACGTGCCTATTTCTAGGCCAATCAGAGGGCTAGAATACTACCAGTACAAGACCACACGCTCATTGAATCCGACCTGGTGTTACATCAGACTAGATTTCTGTGAACTATTAGCTTGAATTTTACGTTATTTTCTTGTCAAAATTGCGTATTATCTGCTATAACACAATTTCACCTCGTGAACATTCGTTATAACTTTTGTGCTTCAAACCTGAGATAACCGTTCGTTTGAAAGCATTGAGGAAAACACACCAGATAAAATGGAGAATTTTGATGATTTTGTTACGCAAATTTATGTCGTAAGTTTTTATTTATAAATAATTAATTGAGATATTTGAATGGTAAATTTTTACCAAATCATATTATTGACTTACAAATAAAGTAGATATATCACTCGATGCCTTTTTTTAAGCTCTTTCCGAATATAATAATCATTTTTTTGTCAGAAATGAATTTTAGCCCCCACCCCTATGTATATCAGTTAGGGATATATATTTGCACATTAGGGGGTTGGGTTGCATAAAGCGTATGTTAAATCTAACCCAGCTGGCATTTTTCCATGAACATATTAATTTAATTTCTACTACGCTAGCTTTAGAAAGTGTCGTTTGGTATAAATTTTAGGCCTTTAAACTGTGTGTTAACGAGCTTTTTCTATCTAATTATAGGTCTATATAGTGGGGACGTGCTTTCATGCCTGTATTTCTAGAGTTTATAACACTTTGAAGGTTTTATAATGGGGAGTCTATAGTCTAGACTAAAACTGAAATTTATCCCCACTTAATTCAGTTTTTTAGAAACATAATTTCTTTAAGGCAGAATGACATTGCATAATCTCAATGAAAAATATCTTTTTTATGTATTTAATTTGCCATGCAATATTATAATAGATAAATAAAAGAGCCTAACGGTGTATAAGAATTATCAACTTTTTAGCTAGTTTTAATGATCAAACTCCCCCAAAAGTTCTTTAATGCAGAATGACAATATCTTAATGAAAAATATCTTTTTTATGTATTTAGTTTGCCATACAATATTATAATAAATAAATAAAAGAGCTTAACGGTGTATAAGAATTCTCAACTTTTTAGCTAGTTTTAATGATCAAACTCCCCCAAAAGTTGTAAAATGTTTTTTTAAACTATAAATTAATTCCTTTTAAGGATAATTTTGAAGAATGCGTATGAACTGTGTGTTAACGAGCTTTTTCTATCTAATTATAGGTCTATACAGAGGGAACGTGCTTTCACACATATATCTCTACATTTTATAAAATTTTGAGGATTTTATGTTAGGGGGTCTATTGCATAGCCGGGACTGACCAAGAAATTTATTACCATTTAATTCTTTTATTTAGAAACATAATTTCTTCAATGCATCTCATAATGGTTAACGTCTGCAAAAAAAAACTCTATTTTAACTTATTTCAGTTTTAGATCAAATAACCGATACTACATGAATAGAAGTTATCTTTGTTAGAGAGAAAAGAACTTTTAAAACCAGTTCACCCCTTTGAACTTCGTTTTCATTAGAGTAGAAATTTATTTGCATTAATATAGAAGAAGAAGAAGATGGGGCTGGGCTGTGTAAAAAGAGGGGGCAAATTTTTTCACTATGGTTTAAAAAAAATAATTCAATTTCTTTTTAAGGATAATTTTGAAGAATATGCCCCTCCCACCTTCAAAAAGGCTTGAATTAAGGATCACACACGTCCTTCAGTAATTTGCTACGTCGGACCCTCAACGTCATATATACAAGGCATGAACACCATCGCTGTCAATACAAGGACCAATATGCAAGTAGGCGAATTGACTAAGGAAATAATGATTTCGCAAAAAGCAAATAATGCAAGTTTTAAATTTAAGGATATTTGTTGTAAATTCGACTTTTTTTTTAAATATGGTGGTTTATACACTTTGAAAATAGGCTATTTTCATGAGATGGCCTGAAGGGGTTAGGCTATCCCTTTCAAACCAAGTAAGACCACGAATTTTTACAACACAGATAATGAGTATCAATATGAAATTTTCAGGGAATATTGAACAAAATCAGAACCTACTCTGCCCCTTTTGGTATTTAAATATATTATGCTACTAAGGCATATGGGGTGGCAATTAAATTGAAACTTTCATTATACATATAGAGGGTTTTGTACCGGGGACATTGAATTAACCAGATTTTCTTAAACGCGTACACATAGTGGTATTGGAACTGCTTCTGCTACTACTACTACAATAAGTGTGTTTTTTTGTTTTTTATTCATTTTAATGCTTATGTTTTAAAGGATTAGAAAATATAGGTTGCTATTAATCCAATTTTTGACTTAAAAAAAAAATAGGGTGGGCTGTACACATTGAAAATAAGCTATTTTCAGGAGACGGTCTGAAGGGGTTAGACTACCCACTTTAAGCCAAGTAAGATTATGTTCTTTTCCAAAACAGATAAGAGTATTGATATGAAATTTTTCAGGAAGTCACGAACAAACCCAGAACTTATTCTTCACCTTTTGAAATTCAATTATGTAATACTAGTCATGCATATGGGGAAGCTATTAAATTAAAATTTTCAGGATACAGATAGAGTGGTTTGGGGGGACAGTGAACTAACCAAAGGTCACTATATGCACACAGATAGTATTATTGCTATTGCTTCTGTTAGTACTACAATAAGTGTTTTTTTTTTATGTATTTTAATGCTTGTGTTTTAAATAATTAGAAAGTATAGGTTGCTATTAATCAAATTTTTGACTTTTTAGAAAAATAAATACAAATTGAAAAATTTATACAAATTGAAAATAAGGGTTAGACTAATTATTTTCAGGAGATGGTCTGAAAGGGTTAGACTATCCTTTTCAAATCAAGTAAGATCCCCGATTTCTCCAAAACAGATAAAGAGTATTAAGATGAAATTTTCAGAGAATATTGAACAAAATCAGAACCTACTATGTCCCGTTTAAATTGTTAATATGATATATCAGTAATGCATATGGGGTGGCTATTAAACTCAGGAGTCTTTCAGGATATATATAGAGTGGTTAGGGGGGGGACAGTGAATTAACCAAATGTCACTACACGTACACAGATAGTGTTATTGCTACTGCTACTACTATAATAAGTGTGTCCTTTTTTGTTTTTTATTTATTTTAATGCTCATTTTTTAAATGATTAGAAAATATAGGTTGCTATTAATCCAATTTTTGACTTTTTTGAAAAATAGGATAGCTTATACAATTTAAAAATGAAGTTATTTAAGAAGATGGTCTGAAGTGGATACACCATGCTATTCAGACAAAATAAGATTCTATATTTTACAAAAGTAGATAAAGAGTATTGATAAGAAATTTTTCAGGGACTGACGATCAAAACCAGAACCTATGATGCCCCGTTTAGAATGTAAATATGATATACAACTAATATATATGGGGTGGTTATTAAATTCAGGAGTCTTTCAGGATATATATAGAGTGGTTAGGGGGGGGACAGTGAATTAACCAAATGTCACTACACGTACACAGATAGTGTTATTGCTACTGCTACTACTATAATAAGTGTGTCCTTTTTTGTTTTTTATTTATTTTAATGCTCATTTTTTAAATGATTAAAATATATAGGTTGCTATTAATCCAATTTTTCACTTTTTAAAAAAATAGGGTGTTTTATACACATTGAAAATGAGCTATTTTCAGGAGATTGCCTGAAGGGGTTAGACCATCTCTTTCCAAACAAGTAAGACCCCGGATTTTTCCAAAACAGATAAAAAGTATTAACATGAAATTTTCAGGGAATGTTGAACAAAATCAGAACCTACTATTCCCCGTTTGGATTGTATATATGATATATCACTAATTCATATGGGGTGGCTATTAAATTGAAAACTTTAGGATATATATAGAGTGGTTAGGGGGGGGGGGAGAAACAGTGAATTAACCAAATGTCACTATACGCACACAGATATTGCTACAAAGCGTTATTTATTTTAATGCATATGTTTTAAATGATTTGAAAATATAGTCGATAATAATCCAATTTTCGACTTAAAAAAAATTGAATGATTGATACACTTTGAAAATAAGTGTCTATTTTGCTTATAGGTTAGAATGGATTCATCACTAGCTTCTCCCCCATCTGAAGAAACAAGTCATGAACTATATGATCGCAGTGACGAAGCAGTTTTAATTGAAGCCCCAATATAATTTTGTGACAATCAGGTCCCCGTTGAAACACCATCAAATATCAGTGAACAGTATGGTAAATTATTACGGGAGTGTTATGGTAGTGATAATTTAGATGGTATACCTGCTTACATTATTAACGACACAGAATGGGCAGATAATTTATTAGGAGAATATTTCAGTGTTGGTAATAATTCTTTAGATCTAGCCGCTATTACAGTTGAACAAAGCAATGAAGTTAGCTCAGAACAAGATGTGTTAGAGAGCGATTTACCTTGACTGAGCCCTAACACCATACAAATTTTAGATAATTTTAGTCTTGAGTTAAATGAGAACCCTTCCCCCTCAGATTTAATGAATATAACCCCATTTCAACCGAATTTCATTGAACAAGGAAATGAATTCGCTTGGACTGATTCGCATAGTCCTAACGCATTAGAGACTATGTTAAGCGAACTGGGGGATTTCACTCCACACACCAGCCCTAGCGTTGAAAAAAGTGGGGTAGGGGGAGTAGGTAGTGATGATATACAATTCTCACCACTGCCAGAATTTCAGCAAACAAATTCAATTCTGACCACAACAGACGTCTTTACTGACACTTTTGATGATCCATTTAATACACTGATGGCTGGGAATATTATAATTGACCCTATAAATATAGGTTATAGGGTCTTTATAGGTTAGAACGGATTCATCACTAGCTTCTCCCCCACCTGAAGAAACAAGTCATGAATTATATGTTTGCATTGACGAAACTGTTTTAATTGAAGCCCCAATATAATTTCGTGACAATTAGGTCCCCGTTGAAACACCATCACATATCAGTGAACAGTATTGTAAATTTTTACGGGAGTGTTATGGTAGTGATAATTTAGATGGTACACCTGCTTACATTATTGACGACACAGAATGGGCAGATAATTTATTAGGAGAATATTTCAGTGTTGATAATAATTCTTTAGATGTAGACGCTAGTGCAGTTGAACAATGCAATTAAATTAGCTCAGTACAATATTTGCTAGAGAGCGATTCACCTTGGCTGAGTCCTGACAACATACAAAGTTTAGCTAATTTTAGTCTTGAGTTACATGAGATCCCCTCTCCATCAAATTTAATGAATATAACCCCATTTTAATCGAATTTAATTGGACAAGAAAATAGATTCGCTTGGACTGATTCGCAGAGTCCTAACGCATTAAAGACTATGTTAAGTGAACTGGGGGATTTCACTCCACACACCAACCCTAGCGTTGAAAAACGTGGGGGAGTGGGAGTAGGTAGTGATGATATACAATTCTCACCACTACCGGAATCTCAGCAAACAAATTCAATTCTGACCACAATAGATGTCTTCACTGACACTTTTGGTGATTCATTTAATACACTGATGGCTGGGAATATAATAATCGACCCTATAAATATCATCCATACTTATGGGGAGAAAATTCGTGCACTTTTTGAACACCAAATTTAACTGTGGGAAGGGAGGGACAACATTAAGGCCTCAATTGTTTTAAAAATATGCTATTTGAATGAAAATAACGTTGAGGTCTATTATCATTATGTCCAAACTGAAATATTGGTGCTGCTCCCTCTTTTGGAGAATTATGAGAATGTTTTCATGCAATGGGATGGCAGTGCTGTCACGCATCTGGACAATTATAATGAGAATGATAGTGGTTCAGTGGTTTTATTTGTTGAAAATTTAAGTGTAAATATATGTAAATTTAAAAAAGAATTTATTTTAAGAGGGGGGCATAAGGACGGGGCTATAGTTTTAAAATATAATCCTATTTAGAAGGATGCAAGGGTGTCCAATGAATTTGTTTCAATACAGGGCAAAAGTGTTTCATATACGCATTTCTCATATCGGCTTTCCAACCTCTGAAAAATAAAGCTACAAAGAAAAATTTTGACCAGTGGGTCCTACACGGGAAGGAAGGGTTTGAATTCCCCAAAGTAGATTTCACTTGTTTAACAGATAAATTTCCTGTAACTGTCAAAAGAATAGATATTTTTGAACGGGCAAACCCGCATTTAAAGATTGGTGTTACAGTGCTACAATACGAAACTGAATTTGAAGAGGGTGCGTTCTAATAAAAAGGGAGTAATATTTCCAGTAAAGGCCCTGTCGATTGAATCTGTGAAACACGGAGTTTGGTTATTGTACACACCGCTTAGTGAGCCTAGTTCAATTGGCCATTTTAATCCAATTACGGATATTAGTAGAGTTCCGGGGGAGGGTAAGAAGAAGGGTGTACGATACTATTGCCCAATGTGTTTGTCTAGATTTTGGACTGAATTAAATCTGAAGAATCACATGAAACATTGCAAAAGACACGGCTATCAATTGGTGGTAACCAGACAATTTTACGATTTAGAAATTTCCAGAATACACTTATGCAAAGTGATAAAATAAGTTTGGATTGTGAGGCTAGACTAACAGATATGAACGACCCCCAATATCCAAATCTTATCAAAAAACATCAAACCATTGCAGTGTCCTTTATCCATGCCCAAAGAGACAGCAGTAACACTATGCGACTGTTAGAAATAGTTGAGATATTGGACGAGGAAAATTACATAGTCAAAGCATTGACAAAATAATTGTCACGGAGAATGGTGCAATCTCCTGTTTGAGACACACACATTACTCAATGATACTATCAGCAGAGGATCGCCTGGCCATTAAAAATAGGAAATTGTGTTTGTTAAATAAGGGGGAATTTGAAGAGGGGACTAAGGGGAAAGAGACTAGGGGAGAAAAGACTAAGGGGGAAGGGGAAAGTCCTCGACCACGATCATTTATGGCAGGAAGTATCGTCAGGGGGTATTAATTTTCGTGGCGTAGAACATCAATCGTGCAGTGTGAATGTGTGCCAGCAGTTCTTTATACCAGTTTTCATTCACAATTCAAATTAGGATTTGAAAGTTATTTTACCGACTTTGGCACGTATTCACAGGGAGGGGGTTGCAGGTAGCACGTGGGTAAATAACTCATTTACCTATAATATTATACCCAAATCAGCTCAGAAGTTGTTGCTTTTAGAATTCAAGTGGCAAACAGTGGATAAATGACATACGTGTTGGAATAAAATCCGTTTTTTAGATTCTTATAGTTTTTTCCCCAGGGCTCTCTGCCAACTAATTCAAGTCCAGAAAAGTGACAATTTCGATAGTTTCCCTCTGCTGAAACAGGACTTTCCCGACAATGAGATATATGACTTACTGACTTGTAAAGGCATATATGCATATGATTATTACAACTCTGGCATAAGGTTAAGTGAGGAGAAACTCCCCCCCCCCCATTGAAGCATTCTATAATTCACTTACCGATAATGAATGCACTGCCGAAGACTACGAATTTTCCAAGAGGGTATGGGCTAAGGAGGACTGTAGAAATGGTTGGCATTATTGTAGAATGGACTTGGCAAGCGATATGTTAACTCTTTTAGATATTATCTGCAAGAACACCGACCAAATTTATTCGGAATTCGGGCTAGATATTGGCTATTATTTTTCAACACCACACCTCGTGATGGATTTAATTCTAAAAATCAATTAGGAGGAAATAGGTTTGATCACCGATGTGGATCAACATTTATTTGTAGAAAGATCTACGAGGAGAGATATGTTTTTCACGGGGATCGCGTCTTAACAACTGATCCAAGTGGGCAGAACTCTGTTAATGGTGTAAAGTACATTGCTGTTTTTCTGGACATGAACCCACTATACCCCTCGATAATGTCTCACTATAGTTTACCGTGTGGCAATTACAAATGGCTTGTAAATCCTTGTGCCCTAGAATTCCCAGACATTTACAGTATCGAAGAAAATAATCTCTAAGGATATGTATTTGAAATTGACGGTGACCAATGGAACTCCACGAGTCTGTCAAAGATTTTGTTTTTCTGTGTGTACATAGACCGGTGACCAAGGACTCTTTAAGTCCACACAGTCGGTCTTTGGTCGAGGATATGGGCATGCATTGGACCCCCTCCAAGCAGAAACTAATTGCAATAATGCAGAAACAAATGCACCCGAAACAGAATATTTTTGTTCACAGTGTGCTATTTCGATGGATGGTGACCAATGGTTTCAGGGTTACGAAGATACACAGAACCCTGCATTTCGATCTGAAACCCTACTTGAAAACGTTTATTGACACTTTTGTTAGTAAACGTTTACTGGCAAAAAGTAAAGCTTAAAAAAATTTATAAACTTATTTTAAATTCAGATTTTGGGAAAATGTGTGAAAGCGTACTCGTTTTGACGTCGTAACCTGCCCCAGAGAATGTGCACGAATCGTCGCCGATCCTAACTTCACAACATTCATTGTCATAGACCCGAATATGGTTCTCCTACACAGCAAAAAAAGAAATGCTGTTCTTAATAAGAATATTGCGGGAGGGAGTTAAGTGCTGGAAATTTCAAAGAAACTCATGTTGTCATTCTTTTACAATGTGTGTAAGGTACAATCACCAGTGGAGGGGGAATTTCAATTGTACTACGGAGACACAGATTCTCTATTGTTAAAAGTTGAAGCTAAAAATCCATGGGGAGATTTTAAAGATGGCACCCATATCAACTCATAAATAGATAACATAAATATAAGTAAGACCATCTACCCAGAGTTGGTGAAACGTCAGGCCCCCAATCAATTGTTGATATTAAAATCTGAGACGATAAAATAAAAGTTCAAAATAGGGATAAAATCCTTTTTTAATAGACAGTGAATAGAAATTCACAAAAAATACCAGATATTTCGGTCACATATACAGATTTACTACTGATGACGGTCACTGTATATGTAACAAAAATATCTGGTATTTTTTGTGAATTTCTATACACTGTCTATTAAAAAGGATTTTATCCCTATTTTGAACTTTTATTTTATTGTCATGGAAAGGCAGTGTGGTCTCCGAAATTATCTAAATCTGAGACGGGGAGCAATTTAATATCCAATTTGGTGTTTCCCAGTCCAAAAGTATACTGTGTGGAAACACGATAAGGATGTAAAACAAGCATGCAAAGGGGTGCCTACAGACTTTGTAAAAAATAATTTCGAAATGATTGTCTACAGAAACTGTGTGGAGAGTAGTCTAGTGCCAAGAGCAAAAGTAATGCCAATTCGCTCATTAAAATTTAAAAATTATGCTGTTAGATTGGAAAAAATGTCATTTCTTGCATATCCGACAAGGTCTACGTACTCGAGGATGGTGTGAAGGTACTCTCCCATGGTCACTACCGTAAATCAGATCAAGTTTAATGTATGGACTATCGAAAACAACTCGGTCTGGATAAATTAACTTAAATTCAAAATAGTACTAGTACTAGTGGGTGGGTTTTTTTTGGAGGACAACAATTTCCCATATAATCTAAATTCTATTTTCGTTGCCATCATCATCATTATCTTTTAACTTTTACTGCTATTGTATACAGTTTTTTTTCCCCCGCACCAGGCCGCGCTTTCCGGCCCCGCGCTTCCCGACCTTCGGCCCTGAAAAGGGGGGGGGGGGTCCCGGCCCGTCTCGGCCTTTGGCCCCGGGGGGTGGATTCTCGGCCCTGGGGGGGATCCTCATCTTTTAAATTTTGTAAATGGTGTTTTCTCTTAGTCTACAAATGTGTTCAAATGTGCTGCTGTTCTTGCTGTTACTGTATGCATTATTTAAAATACATGTTGTTTTTGTCATTGTCGATGAATGAAAAATATTTATTTGATCTTGTTGTTCTGTTATTATTATTGTTGTTGTACAAAAAGTGTTGCTAATAAAAGAAAAAATATATTTTTGTTTTTCTTTTTGCTATAGATGCTGCTGTACCTTTAGTTCAGGGAAAATTTCTATTATTATTTATTCATTAGACAAGTATGGTTTACAGTTAGTTGTAGTCCAACTGCACGTCAACAGCAGTAACTATCAATTTAAAACACCAATAAGATCGATTCTCTGTTGTCTGTCAATGTCGAGAAAAACGACACTTTTATCTGAAATAATTAAAAATTGTACTAAAATGTTTTTGGAAAAACCAAAGAAAATTTACTATTGCTATAGCATTTGGCATAAGTTTCATGACCAAATAAAAGCTAGGGCCACTGCTACATCTATGCCAATACAATGCATACGAGGACTTGACTTTTTCAATAGCATTGAGGGACTCATGGCTGATTATTGATGATTTAGCTGAATCCATTGAACAGTTCCTGCAGGAAATGCTACAACTGTTTACTGTTCGCTCTCATCATGAAAAAAATTCCATAACCCTAGTTTTGCACAATCTGTGTCATCAGAGCAAGTGCATCAGGACCCTTGCTTTGAACTGCACCGTCTATATTATCTACCGAGTTGTTCGTGATTCAAATAATAACTCTCAATAAGCAAATATATTCAGGTGCCCCCAAATTTCTACTTTCATTGTACAGTCAGGTGATAAATAAGCCCTACGGGTACATTTTGCTGGATCTTAATCAGAATATACCCGAGGATTTGCGTGTAGGCACAGATATTTTCGACAAAGAAATTACTGTATATCTTTCGGTGAACAGTATAAAGGGTTATTAGTTGCCATCACGACACCGAAAAAACTATACGAAACTAGACACTTTTTTTCCGTTCCAAGCACTTCAAAACCACCACTCAGGAAGGCCATACTCAAATATGGTGTTGACAAAGAATTTATTAATCTAATATCTGAACTTTGTTTAAATTTAACCGAGGGCAATGTATAGTTGCAAGAAGGTGTTAGACAACATACAAAGCAACATCGTTCCACTTTACGTGCCTTGGCTTGCAAAAACAAAGGAAAATATTTTAAAAGAAAACGTCTCCTTCCAGCAGGCGGTAGCTTTTTTACACTTTTACTGCCAATAATCGCAGGACTTGTAAACAGTTTTCTTTAGATGGCTAAACCCCACAAATTGACTCCAATAGAACTTGTCCTTTCACCAATTGAACACTTTGAGGAAAATCTAAGCAAATTCAGTAATGATGAAAATATCACCGATGATAAAAAGCTAGTTATACTTCAAGATGCACTTTGTCGCGTGGACAAATATAGACTGTATCGTGTGAGGCCCGCCGTCAATATCACTGATCCCCCCCCCCCAAAGGAAACATATACTAAAGATTCTGCAGCAACAACAACACAATCAAAGGAGATGGAATTGATTTCAACAGTGACATCAATTGGAAACCTACTGCCACATGCCTATCGGGAACAGAGTAAAAGGGTATTAACATATCTCATGTGTGAAAGTGGTGATGATTATCAAGTTCAAGTCGATAGCACAGGGAAACCAATTATAAATCAGGGAAAAGTTATAATCTACTTGATTTAATTTGTGATATGGTTACAAATCGTAAATAACTTTCATCATTTGACAATTATCTTTACAACTTTCTAAATACATCAAACTTCCCCAAAAGTCTTATTGGCAATAGCAAATTCTAAAGAAATTAAGTACATTTAGAAGAGGTTCCAGCTCTCTAAATACACCAACAAAAATAATACCATTTAGAAAAGAAGAAGAAGAAGAAAATTTTAAGTCAGTTTTAAAAAATACTAGCACTCCTAGCAGCAGCAGCAGCAATAATTTCATAACGCCAAAGACGATGATGATGGCTAGAAAAAGGCGAAGACGTATTGATACCAACTTACCATCTCAACCACCACCCTCCAGTGTGCAAAAGGGTAGTGGGCATTACACTACGTGTTTGCGTTCAAAATAAATGAAGTTATAAAACATGTATATGAAAATATTGGTGAAGTGAGAAGTCTAAGTTCCACCACAAAACTTTCTAAAGTTGCCTCTGACGTCAGTGGCAGCAGCAGCAGCAGCACTTTCAAAAATACAAAATAGTATCAGGAAAATGGATCGAGTTACTCTCTACATCGAGATCGCAGGCTTCGTGGCAGACAAAATCGAAAAACTAAAGCCTTTCTCCCTCTGTATATAATGCACACAGATATTTGAACTCAAGATGAAATTCAAAGACTTCACAATACACCCTACAAATATATTCTAGTGGCAATCAGTGTCTTTAGTCGCTATGCATATGCCATTCCATTGCGAACAAAGAGAGGTGTTGAAGTTGCTCAGGCCTTAGAAGGTATTCTTATACAAGATTGCTATAGAAAAATTCAAAGTGATCGCGGTAATGAATTTGTTAATCCATGTGTGCAAAAGGTTCTATTGAAATATAAAACAAAGCACTATCATAGTCACAGTCCAATAAAGGCTGCATTGGCTGAACAATTGACAAGAACGATTCGTCTATTATTTTCGAGATATTGTACACTGAAAAATACTGCTGCTTTTATTCATGATTTAGATAAAATCATGCAAATATATAACCAACGACCTCATCGATCTCTGACCTGTGTTAGACCTCAGGAATTTCATTGTACTGAAAATACATTTGGCACTTTTCGTAAACAATATTCCAGTGAAAAAATACGTGAAGAAAAAATTCAATGTTGGCGATACTGTTCGAATTAATAGAACCAGCAATATTTTTGAAAAGGGGAATTATTTATGGTCCACTCAACTTTTTAAAGTGTCAAAAATATTAGAAACCGAACCCACGACATCTGCGAGACACCAAAGGTGATGAGATTCTCGGTGGTTTTTATGAGTATGAACTACAAAAATTTAGAAACAGTAGTGAAATCTATCAAATTGAAGAGATATTAAAGAGCCGCACACACTGGGGCAAGAAACAGTTGCTTGTTCGTTGGCTAGGATAAAACTCTGATTTTGATTCTTGGGTATCAGTTGAAGACGTTAACCATTCCCTATGATTTCTATGTAACATTCATGTCCAATGTCTCTGACCTTCTCTACAATGATATGAATAAAACAAGTGATTTTTGGACGAAACTCTCCCACTATCAAATTCAATGGTGCGTATGAAGTGACTCTTGTCGACTGTATTCTCAAAAAACCTGTGATATCCTGAGAAAAGATCGCAAATATAACATAAAAATTAGACCCTATGATTGCACGCCACCCGTCACCGAACAACATAAAATTCAAAAGGTCAATTGGTTGGATTATACGTATACTGAATTACCATACGAGGAACTCGCTTGTATTAATGATTTTTGTCGTTCTATTAATGAAAGAATTTCCGCTCATAAAATGGAGCCTTTCATTTCAACTATTCAAAGGAAGATGGCAAGATCTACATTAGTTCACCCATTGCCAGTGAAAAGGTTTTTCTCAATGATAATCTAAAAGATGTTCTTGGCTTTAAACTTAATATAATCAATGGTCAAAGTGCCGGAAACACTGATGTTATTTTTGCTGACTACCTGCCTGCCTTCTTCTCATACACTTGATTATTTCTTTATGCTTCATGTGTTGAAAGCTCCTGAACGGGAAATAGCAATGCCTCCCTCTTACGATATATTTAACGAAAACAAAGTCAAGATTATTTTCATAATTGTAGTATGAAGAATCTTTACCGTGTTCCCGCAAAAACTTTTTATTTGGAACTCTGCCAGCTAACACTAAGAACTGAATTAGGTGAGCCTCTGGCAATATCAAAAGGTTTGGCTGTGATTACATGCAATTTTTGATCCATCGTTGTCGGTGTTTTAAAACAAGATGTCTAGTAGAAAAGTGGTATTCATTTGTCCTGATATTGACTGCTATGTTAATACTCTTGGCCCAAGACAGCTGGGCAATGGAATGGACCATTACAAAGGTTGTTCGTCAATGTCTGACCATGATCTTGGCAGTTGGTTTGCTAAGCTGTTTTGCTCTGCACTACCTCTGGCTAAAAAATATATTGTACCGGCTGCGACAGATTTTGAATGCTCTACAATATATACGATTGGGGCTCTGAAAAGGATTTTAAAAAAAGTGCTTCGGACAATGTTAAGTCCAGTGCGCGAACCCTTGGCGAACAATTGAAATCTCGACAAAATGGAAACGGTTTTAAAAGGTCGAGAAACAGTGCACCACTCATCAGTCTCTACTCAGGTCAGAAATGAAAGACATCACTCCTGTCAAAGAAAAGAAGGAAAAAAACGACAAGTACAATAAGCACTAGAAGAAGAAGAAGCCCCAGGAAGAGAACTGTTAGATCGAAATTGGATATATTTTCATAGACTGAACAAGGGCATATCCACTACATACGGATTCCATCCTTCAATCCCTTTATCTTTAAATCTATTCAATGCAGAAAATGTTGATGTGAGTGTAAAACATGGATACTATGAACAGTTCTATCCACAACAACCGGTCTCTGAAAGTATCCATTTTCAAATTTATTCCATTTAAGACAACTTTATGGACATGTCTTCGACATTTATAGATTTATATGTGATATTCAAGAAATCCGACAATGGAATGCCAATTCGTGCTGATGGAATATCCTATGAAAGTTGTATATTACATTATTTATTTCGTTAAATAAGTGTCTACATAAATGCAGCACTGGTGAGCACAAGCAACAATCTCACAACAACCGCTCTCCGATAATATCCATTTTCAAATTTATTCCATTTAAGACAACTTTATGGACATGTCTTCGACATTTATAGGTTTATATGTGATATTCAAGAAATCCGACAATGGAATGCCAATTCGTGCTGATGGAATATCTTATGAAAGTTGTATATTACATTATTTATTTCGTTAAATAAGTGTCTACATAAATGCAGCACTGGTGAGCACAAGCAACAATCTCTCAAATTATACAAGTTATATGCAGTCCATGTTGATGATACCCAAGTCAGACAAGGAATTGAGAGGCACCTCCAATGGATATGAATATATTAAAGATACTGGTAGTACAAATGCACTTAAAAATGCTACAACTTGTGAATTACATCTAGTTGGAAAAATATATCCTAAATTGCTCAATGTGCTCAAATGTCTACCGTTAAGTGGTAAAGCGTGTATGAAATTAAAACTGGCTCCATCCGTTCCCGTCCTACGAAAGAAACTTCCCGTCAATCTAAATGTAACTCCGTCGTTCGCTTCGGCAATACTACATGTAAGAAAGCTGCAGGTTATGAGTTCTGTTGGTTTGGCAGTGGAAAAACTAAGAGCCAGTGGAAATAATATTAAACTACTTGTTCCTAATACAATCACCAATCAACATCATATTGCCACAGGCTTGCGCACCTTTACCGAATCATCCTTTATCGATGGTAAAATTTCATCGAAATTAGCATTGGCATTTGTAAAAAGCGCTAGCGCAAAAGGTTCGTGGACTGGCTACCCACATAAATTTGAGATGTTTGGGCTTTCATCTCTTGTCTGCAAAGTAAATGGAATTCAAATCTACTATCTATCTTTTGATAAATCCCATAGGACTTTGTATGAGTTGACAATGCAAACCCTAGATAATGATTCACAAATATTTGGAAATGGTATAACCAAAGAAATGTTCGCTAAAACACAGGGTATCATTGTACTAGACTTGTCTGGCACTCAAAATATGAGTATATTACAAACGAGGAGTTTGCGTTTAGAATGTACATTTGCCGACCCATTACCTGAGAGTATCGCACAAATCTCGTTAAGTCAATTTGAAACCTATTGGGAAGTCACTCCCGAAGGTAGTGTTCCACTAGGCCTTGCGTCATTAACACTTTTCAAATGAGCTGTGTATTTTCGATAGACCCCTGAATTTCCATCTGAGTATCCTACTGTATACCATCGGACTTTCTTATGAAAATTCAAAGTGCAAACAATACCCTAGTCATTATTAATAGCAGCCCGTCGACCTTGAATACCGGCCATTGGCTGTGTATCTTTCAAATAATGAAGACTATTGAATTTTTTGATCCTCTCGACCTACCCTATACATTCTACACTCCACACATCAACAACTATATTGAAAGCAGTGGGAAAACTATTATTAAAAACCAGAAGAGAGTGCAGGATCTGACGACTAAAATTTACGGTTTTCATGCGCTACTATATTTTGTCTTCAGATGTCGTGGTTATAATTACAAGCAGTTTCTGAACATTTGCGTAGACAATCTACGTCTGAACGTCTTTATGGTGGAAAATATCCTTTCAGACCTGCATAATATTGTTTTTAGTGCCCTACGAGTAAAGTGTTTTAAAAATGTATGTAAATTTGTTTATTAATAAAAAAAAGTATATACACAACAACAATGTCTTTATTCTTCACTTTATATTTCTTCTTTTTCGGTGTATAGGCAACTGTCGAGAACCACTAATGCTGGTTGATAATTTGAATTCAGTGTATATTGATCTTGATTGGGTGCAAAGTCAGGGTCACATTTTCTACGGTACAATGCAACTTCACTCTTATAATATCTCCTTGTATAGTCAATGAAACTATTTGCACTCATATTGTGAAATTCACATGTTTCAATTTGTCTATTTGAAGCAATATCACATACAGTATTTTCAAGTGGTGAATCACATTTTGTAACAGCCAAATAAAAATCACTAGGTTTATAGTCATAATAGGCAGTGTCGTCACAACATTGACGTTGTAACCAAATTGTCTTGTTATCCCAACAGTTCAATCATAGACCTGATTCTTCCTCCCAAAATAATTTAAAACCACGACGATACTAATCTCCTACAAATAAACTAAAATTTCATTTAGGGTTCTTTCCAATCATACCAGGATAAGTATTCTTCCGCTTACCACAGTTCTCAAAGTGGCATTTCGAACATAGTTGGCCTCTAGGATGAGAGTGGTATATCCCTACATGACAAAAATTAAAACCTTTAATTTGTACTGCATATCCTCTGTGTAATTTACATGGATTGCAAAATTTACATTTTATTTTATACCGATTAATATCTGCACAATTCTTACATGATGGCCAGCTACGAAGGGTATACACACAAAGTTGATATGCATAAACCATTTTTTGGTTCCCGATGTCAACAGTTCACTGGTAAGAAGGAACTGACCTAAGGTTAATAAATTCAGAAAGGGAAGAGAGAAGAGTAACTTTGTGACGTTACATAACCTGTTTTGAAGAGTATACTACATAGAATCTATGGCAATGTTTTAAAAAGTATATCCACGATATTATTCTGCTTTGTTTCAATTAATATATCAATAAATTGAGTAAAAGCATTTGAGGCATGTCGTAAAAGCTTCATACAATAGTCCAACGGTGAAGAATCACTCCCAATTATATTGTCAAGTGTTTCCTGAGAAAATATCTTCCGTTGAACAGATAACTCGAGAAAATCATCATCTAGAATCAAACATTTTTCCATAATCAAAAGGTTCGTTAATTGCCTTTTTCTCAAATTTATTTATTTCTCAATCCGAAGACTCTCACTGCAGAATACATGCAAACCATGTTCTGCTTTACATCAATAATACTCGCAAAGGATCTTTAAAAAATCTAACAAAGAGAAAGGGGACATTTTTTATATTAGATCAGTTTTGTTGCGGGTTTGCATAATAGCAACAAAAATATATTACAGATATATAGATACGATAAACCGTTTTGTCCTCAACAAACTTCACTACTCTATTTAAAGCACTTTGTAGTTAATGCTTATGTACTATATCAGCTTTCGCAGAGAAGCATAATTGGTCCTCCATTTTCAATTTGTTCAAAGATAACCCATATCTTGAATTCACTTCTTCCCACACGAGACAAAGTCGAGATCCTCTTGTGATTTCTACCGCAATGTTTGGTGCTCTTGTATCATTGCTGCTACTGCTACTAGCTCCACTATCAACATCCAATAGTGTAAATATTACACTTATTATTGCAAATATGTATCTTGCTAAATAAATAAATGAGTATTGTCAAACTGTTCTCACTCCTTGAATTCTATTCTCACACTAATATCAACTATACTGACAATCCTTCCTTATATTAGTTACTTCACACCCGTTAGTATTTATAGCTCTCTGATTGGTTTAGAAAGAGGCACGTGATCTTGTCCCGCTAGTATTCTAGCCCTCTGATTGTCTGTGATCTTGTCCCCCCTGTATCTTCTGGGCTCCCCCTACTTTGATAGTATTAGGACTATAGACTCGCTTTAGAATTTGTATCATAGCTTGAAATAATCCGTTGGTTAGAGAGAAATAACCGTAATTCCGGAGTTCAGATTATGGTTTATTTGTTCTTCATTTCGAGTAACACTAAAGCATATGTTTTTAAAATTTATATTTTATATTACTCACTATTGGTGTTATAGCTGTTGAGATCAAAATGTTACCTTATAAATCAATCCATCATTTGCGTTTGCTGTTTAATGATTTTTTGGCTATTTAAATAATATTTATTTGTATGCTTAAGTATTAAGATAATTTTAATTGTATACTGAAAATTACTGATATCAGAGCTGGCATAAGACTATGAAAAGCGTTATAGATTAGTGTGTTGCTGTCAGTTTATGTACTCACTTTTGACTCCAAATCAGTATTCTTGTTTTTTGTGTACTGGCCTTTGGGTGTTCTCGGTAAAGCGGTAATTTTCTATACTCATACAAACATAGGGAAATGTTATCAGTTAGTTTATTTGCACTAGTTTTATCGATGTATGTCAGATAGATTGTGAAGTAATAATTTTTGTTTGTTTTAAATTTCACATTCGCTCTTTACTTTCCTTAGAAAAAAATCGTTTTTTTAAATTAATCATTGCCCGTTTTGAATTTAAATTTAGTGTAGAAAAAACATTGCCATGATCTATTTTATGTTTTTTTACGTGGGGAAAGCCCCCCTTCATATACGGAATCATTTCTGTTCGTTTTAAGTTTTATGTTATTCCTTACTTCGACTTGATTTCTGTTTTGTTTTTAATTTGTGACGGTTTTCGAATAATGCTTGGAAATTCCTATCCCCTCTTAAAAATTTTCTTCGGAAAAGTTCCCCCGGAAACTTTCTTTTCCATGGAAAACTCTTCCCGTGGAAAATACCCCTACAAAAATTCCACCCTGGAAAATGTCCGAGTATTTCCCAATAACTAATACTAGGCTATATATGATACCCTTTCTTTGAAGAAAACGGGAATCAAAAGGAAACAATGAACTGAAGAATTCAAATAACTTGATTTAATTTTTTCCGAAATACTAAAAAAGTTTTTTTTGAAGTTTTTTCTTATCCAGAAATTGCCGGGAAAAAAATCAAACTTAAAATCGCTAAAATTTTGGTGGTTAGTCGTAACTTTTTGGCGCAGCAGGAAAACATTGGTAGAGAATTACCGTAGTCAGCCCTAACAAATGCAGGTTATCCACACAATCAATTAGGGGGCGCGAAACCATGATTGAAATAAAACTTTTTAAGGTGTTGAACCTCTGACGTCCTAAATCAAGATCCAAGCTCTACTGACTGAACTACACACTCTTTTAATTTAATTTAATCCATTGGATTTTGTAGGACCATAAATGTGTAACTTACAGCCTTCTTCCCAGGGACTATGGAGTGTCAGGTCCTCACCAAAAGTATGGTTAATAGACCTTTCAACTATGCAAAAAATTGCTATCTCATAATTCTGATCGGACGACTTTAGGAGAAGGGGGTTCTTGGGGGGGGGGCTTGCTGCCCTCCAATCTTTTTGGTAACCTAAAATTGGCACTAGAAAATTCAGTTTCTGTTTGGGTGAGTCATTAAACATCTCTATGATGTTCTGGTCATTTGCTAGCCCTGGTAAAGAAAAAAGAAAAAAAGGAGACACATCAGTGCTACCAATGCAAAACAGTGTTCAAGGTGGAGCACAATAATTATCCTACTTTAGGTTTTCGACCATGCTTATTCCAATGGTAAACTTTTTATTTCGATCTGAAGCAAATTTTAAGGGGTTTTAGGTTCTTTTTCGAAATCACCGAAAACTTGTTTTTGCAATAAACTTTTATTTTTAAGATTAACTGAAACGATAGTTACCATTCCTGATTCGGTGTCAGATGACAATTTTTATCATTAGGCAGTTTTTTTCAAAACGCATTTTTCAACTTTTGGTTACTATGAGCTATGGTTCACCCTTTACTTGGTTGCTGCTATTGCTGCAACCATGATATAGGTGCATGAACCCAGTTTCATAAGCCTTTCTCACAATTATTATCTATACCAACACATGAAGATAAACCTGAGGAACAGACATTATTTAAATAAGAATTGTTTGAATATCTTCTTGCATAGACAGTTTAGAAAAAAAGAGATGCCGACAGTGAAAAAAAAACTTTCAATAGGCTTGAAGATAACGATGATGTAAGTATGACGGCACCAGACCCTTAAGGTCCAAACTGACGGTGCTGACATCCGTTTCGTGGCCCTTCAGCCAGGAAGTGCAATGGTGGCTAGGGGCGAGCCATCCTGTACTCTGGCATACCCTTCCATTCCCCAGATTTCTTGTGGTACCTATTTTAGAGTTGGGTCTGCTCTGCCTGAGCTTACATAAATAGTATTGTATTAATGACTAAGGCAGGGTCCATAGTGATACTCTTTTTTCCTTAGTGATTTAAGATCATGAAGAAGGTTTAACGGCGATCCCACCATCCCACTTACATAATCAAAGTCATAGATGGTGTTATTATTAATTGTAGTTATGGGTGGCGACATGTTTTCTTTTCCATCAATACATACTATATGCACTACAATGCTGGCAGTACCCCGGTTTCCCTGTATGCACTGCAAACTGCCAGTATCCCTTTATTGTATGAATTTAAGGTACAAGACAGTACTCCCATCAGTTAAGCGGGCTTATATTCCGGGAGGGTAGTACCCCGACCATACAATAGGCCCGCCATACAAGAGGTCCACCATACAGCAGCACACAAAACCATCCATGCAAAAGATATAATCTTTTGCATAACCCATATAACAAAAGACAGCACCATTCATATATCAAAACACAAAACCATATATCAACACATAAACCATCCATATATTGACACATAATACCAACCATACAACAAGATACATAACCAACTATACAATAATATACATAACAAACCGTACATCAATACACAACACCATCCCTACAATAACATCCACGCACACCCACACATCCATACAATAAACATCAAATAAACACCTATACAATATACATCCATACACATTAACATCCATACAATAAAAATCAAATAACCACCAATACAATAAACAACAGACATCCATACATCTATACACATAAACATCCAAATAAACACCATACATCAATATACATAACCAACCATACGTCAATACACAACACCATCAGTACGTCAATTCACAACACCATCCATACATCAATACACAACACCATCCATACAATAACATCCATACATCAATACACAACACCATCAATACAGTAACATCCATACACATAATCCAATGACATGATTTTTTAGCTTATAAGCAACTTCCCATTGATTTTAAGAAATTTTTGTTTAATATAGGAATCGAACGTGAGACCCATGACTTCCTAAGGTAAAAGAACAATACGTTACTCTACTGAGCCAATAAGCCATTGAAAATATTGTGATTTTAAAAATACATTTCAATGTACTGTTTCCGGGACATTGGCCAACTGATGTTATGTGTCACAATATCGTAAAAAGTTATTTGCATATTCGATTTATTTATTGGCTTTTTGGTAGGTGTTAACAGTGATCTGTTTTGGGGCATCATTTATGGTATCCTGCTGAGAATATGCATACCACGAAGATTTGATATGCATATTGGACAGAAAATTTCTTCTGATGCTTGGGCCCTGAATCCCCACTCCATGAACCCCCTACCCACTTCCAGGGGTCCCTCCCTCCCTCCCCCTCTAGGCCCCCCACTTTCAGGGGCCAAAACCCCCACCCATCTTCCAGGGGCCCAAACCCCCAACCACCTTCCAGGGGCCCAACCACCCACCCCCCTTCCAGGGACCCTATACTTCCTCACCCTCATCCCTACAGGGCCCACTCCCCCAACTTTTTTTCATCTTTTTTTCCACGATTTAAAATCACATCAAAGATATATCTAGCAAAAACATTTTTCTATTATAAAAATAATGTTTGTAGTGTCATTTAAACGAAATTACCAAATCTAGGTAGGTATTACAAAATCTTGTCATGCATTATCAAAGTCTTGCAAGGTAATATGAATATCCTCCCACCCAGACACACAGGCTTAGCAAGTGAGAGGAACAAATTACAAATACATAAATTCAGACATAAAAACCGACAAAGACCGACACTGGGACAGGCAAACACCCACCCAGATTCATAGGCAAAGAGAGTGAGAGAGACAAAACACATACAAACACATAGATTCAGACATAAAAACCAACAAAGACAGGCACTGTGACAAGCAAACATCCACCAAGACACACGGGCAAACATAGCGAGAGAGGCAAAAACCCATCACGTGGACAAGCAAACACCCGCCCAGACACACAGGCTTAGGGAGTTAGAGAGACAAAAACGCACACAAAGACAGTTTACGACATAAAAACGGAAAGACAGACCCTGGGTCAAGCAAGCACCCGGCTTAGAGAGTGTAAAACAACGAGACACACAAGTTTAGAGAGTGAGAGAGACAAAACACATACAAAATACAATTCAGAGATTAAAACTGACAAAGACAGACACAGGGACTGGCGAACATCCGCCCAGAAAAACAGGCTTTGAGAGTGAGAGAAACAAAAAACAGATATAAATATATTGATTCAGACATAAAATTGAAAAAGACAGGCACTGGGACAGACAAACATCCCTCCAGACATACAGGCAAACAAATTTTGAGAGTCTAAAACACATACAAATACATAGATTCAGACACAAAAACCGACGAAGACAGGCACTGGGACAAGCAAACAGCCGCCTAGACACAGAGGCTTAGAGAGTGAGAGAGACAAAAACACATACAAATATACAATTCAGACATAAAAACCAAAAAAGACAGAAATAGGGACTGGCGAATACCCGCCCAGAAACATAGCCTTAGAGAGTGAGAGAAACGAAAACACATACAAATACATAGATTCAGAAATAAAACCGACAGACAGGCACTGGGACAAGCAAACATCTGCCCAGACATATAGGCAAACAGAGTGAGAGAGACAAAAAAACATACAAATACATAGATTCAGACATAAGAATGGACAAAGTCAGGCACTGGGACAAGCAAACAGCCGCCCAGACACACAGGCAAAGAGACTGAGAGAGACAAAAACACACACACATACATAGATTCAGAAATAACAATCAACAAAGACCGACACTGAGACAGGCAAACATCCACCCAGACACACATGTAAAGAGAGTGAGAGAGACAAAAACAGATACAAATACATAGATTCAGACATAAGAACCAAAAATAAAAGACAATGGGACAAGCAAACAACCACCCAGACACACAGGCAAAGAGAGTGAGAGAGAAAAAACACATACAAATACATAGATTCAGACATAAAAACCGACGAAGATAGGCACTGGGATATGTAAATAGCCGCCCAGACACACGGGTAAAGAAAGCAAGGGAGACAAAAACAAATACAAATAAATAGATTCAGACATCAAAACCGACAATGAAAGACACCGGGACAAGCATACTCCCGCCCAGAGACACATGCTTAGCGAGTGAGAGAGACAAAAACGCATACAAAGACATAGTTTCAGACATAAACACTAACAAAGCCAGACACTGGGTCAAGCAAACACCCGGCTTAGTGAGTGTAAAACACTCAGACACACAGACTTAAAGAGGGAGAGAGACAAAAACACATGCAAAATACAATTCAGAAATAAAAACTGACAAAGACAGACACCTGGACTGGCGAAATCCCGCCCAGAAACACAGGCTTAGAGAGTGAGAAAAACAAAAAACACATAAAAATACATAGATTCAGACATAAAAACCAACAATCACAGGCACTGGGACAAGCAAACATCCGCCCAGACACACAGGCAAACAGATTTAGAGAGATAAAAACACATATAAATGCATAGATTCAAACACAAAAACCGATAAAGACAGGTACTGGGATAAGCAAACAGCTGCCCAGACACACAGGCGTAGAGAGTGAGAGAGACAAAAACACATACAAAGATACAATTCAGACATAAAACCGACAAAGACAGACACAGGGATTGGCGAAAACCCGCCCAGAAACACAGGCTTAGAGAGTGAGAGAAACGAAAACATATACAAATATAAAGATTCAGAAATAAAAACCGACAAAGACAGGCACTAAGACAAGCTAACATCCACCCAGACACACAGGCAAACAGAGTGAGAAAAACAAAAACACATACAACCACATAGATTCAGACATAAGAATCGACAAAGATAGGCACTGGGACAGGCAAACAGCCGCCCAGACACACAGGAGAAGAGAGTGAGAGAGACAAAACAGATAAATATACATAGATTCAGAAATTAAAATCAACAGAGACCGACACTGAAACAGGCAAACACCCACCCAGACACACATGCAAAGACAGTGAGAGAGACAAAAACACATAAAAATACATAGATTCAGACATAATAAACCAACAATGAAAGACCCTGGGACAAGCAAACCGCCACCCAGACACACAAGCAAAGAGAGAGAGAGAGAAATAAAAATACATACAAACACATAGATTCAGACATAAAAACCGACAAAGATAGTCACTGGAAAAAGTAAATAACCGCCCAGACACACGGGCAAAGAAAGTGAGGCAGACAAAACCACATACAAATACATACATTCAGACATAAAAACCAACAATGAAAGAGACTGGGACAAGCAAACCGCCACCCAGAAACACAAGCAAAGAGAGAGAGAGAGAAATAAAAATACATACAAACACATAGATTCAGACATAAAAACCGACAAAGATAGTCACTGGAAAAAGTAAATAACCGCCCAGACACACAGGCAAAGAAAGTAGGGCAGACAAAACCACATACATATACATACATTCAGACATAAAAACCAACAATGAAAGACACTGGGACAAGCATACTCCCGTCCAGAGACACAGGCTTAGAGAGTGAGAGAGACAAAAACACATACAAAGACATAGTTTCAGACACAAACACTAACAAAGACAGACAATGGGTCAAGGAAACACCTGGCTTAGAGAGCGTAAAACACCCTGACACACAGGCTTAGAGAGTGAGAGAGACAAAACACATACAAAATACGATTCAGGCATAAAAACTGACAAAGACAGACACAGGGACTGGCGAGCACCCGCCCGGAAACACAGGGTTAGAGAGTCAGAGAAACAAAAACACATTAAATACATAATTCAGACATAAAAACAGACAAAGACAGGCACTGGGACAAGCAAACATCTGCCCAGACACACAGGCAAAACGAGTGAGAGAGACAAAACACATACAAACACATAAATTCAGACAAACAAACCGACATTGACGGGCACTGGGACAAACAAACACCCGCCAGAAAAAATGATTGAAGGGCAACTGCCCCCCCACGCCCATCATTCTCCCAAACACATCCAATCATAATTTTGAGATTGCCATTTTGTTCAGCGTAGTTGATTTCCAGATAGAAAATATATTTTTGAGGAGGACACTCCCCCACAACCCTCAGGGCCAGAGTTTCAAGTTATGCCCTGGGGGCATATAAGGTTTTTATAGAAGGCGTTGTCGTAGAAACTTCAAAAAAGGCTCATTCGATAGGAAATTCAAAGGGATAGTGCCCTTTATTTATTTATTTATTTATTGAAAAACCCGTCAAATCAACATACAACAAGACAGAGCACTTAAAAGAAAAAAAACAAAAAAAGAAGACAAACTATAACAAACTGAACCAACAAAGAAAACGAATCACTGATTAACTGAATGAGCAGTTGGGACCATTCGTGTAGATTTTGCTGTATTTTTCTATTATGCTTTGCTATTCGTCTAGCGATGGTGACGTCAGGGTCTGCGACTTTAAAATTTTCAATTACATGCAAATTCTTATGCCAAGGAGGTAGACGAAGCAAATACTTCGCAAAACGAAAATACATCGCTCTGATTATATTCTGGTCAGTTTTTGTCAGAAGTTTCCAGAAGGGCGTGGCATATAAAATGTGAGGAAGAGCGATGTCGTTATACAAGCTTGCTAGAAGCAGCCGGTTGAATCGGAGTTTGCACGATACAACTGAAGCGTAAGACGCTGAAATTCGTCGTTTAAGCTGTTCGAGAAGTTTTCGGGTGTGACGAATAGACAAAACTATGGGTAAACCTAGATAAATGAGGTGATCCACTGGCTGGACAGAGCTAGAACCAAGGGCAATGGTAGGAACACAAAAATCAGTTTTCCAATTGAATAGGATGATTTCCGATTTTGAAGAGTTGAACTGAAGTCCAACTTTAAGATATTCGGCTTCAAAGATTTCGAAGATATCAATTGCACGCTGAAAGGTTCGGCTAAGATTCAGGATGTCGTCCGCGTAACATACCAAAGACAAGTTAGCAGACGACAGAATCAGCAAAGATGGACATTGATCTAGTGCATCAAGGACATAGTTATTGAAAAGGTCAGGAGAGGTGATTGCTCCTTGACGCGCTCCTTTCTTGACTGGAACTAGTCGGTTGCGCGGAATGGGGGTCAAACCCTTGTCAGGAGGTAGCTTCAGTCGGATTCGTAATCTAGAATACAGATTCCTGAGAGAACGAATGACAGCTAGATTCAAACCACGTTTACCAGCCTTCAAAAGCATCGCAGCATGGATTAGAGAGTCGAATGCACGTCTATTGTCGTGTCCTGCCAAACAAAGGCTTTTTCCAGAAGATTCGGCATCTATCAAGACATTAGCAACGACTGTTACGGCTTTAGCACATCTAGCTCCTGGCTTGAAGCCAATATGAAGCTGAGGCGTGTAGAACACTTTATCAAGTTCCTGTATGAACAGCAACCCGAAGAGCTTGCACAGTGACGTAGCTAGATTTATCGAACAGAATGCTGAATATGAAATTTCAAAAACTCTCTTTTTGAAAATAAGGGTCAGATCTTCGATGCAGAAGGATGCAGGAACAATTCCTTGGGAAAAGACCATATGCACAGGCAGAGAGAATTTTGCTGCAAGAAGTTTACCTCCATGTTTCAAGTGATCACACTGGCTTCGTCAATGCCCAATGAGCCTTTCCATTTGAGTCTACAGATGGCATCTTCAACAGAGCGGGTACTGACGATAAAATCTTCATCAGGATGAGAAGATAGAAACTGATCTAAGGCAGCCTCGTAAGATTGTTCGATGGAGGGGTCAGGAGCTGAGAACTCCGATTCGTAATGGGCATACCATTCATCTTCAGGGATGTCGGCTGGGGATGATGAAGAAGAATTTTTTGCAGAACGAGAGACAAACTTGAAACCGGGTTCGTGTCAGAAAGTAGACTTTAAATTTTCGAGACTTGCCACACTGTAGGGTTTTATTGCACTTGGGGATTAGCTGTTTAAGCGACTGTTCGTCTAGATCCTCCGGCATTCGCATGATTGCAACTAAAAAAGCAGGGTCCTTGAGAGAGATGTTAAGTAATTCTTTTACACGTTTAGCTGCTTCCACTATCGTGTTCGTGGTGCTCTTGGACCAAAACATAAGTGTCCACTCGGTATTAGAGAGGCGCAACTCGGTTTCCCTGCCGTTTGGACATAGTGATAGTTTGTCGATGCATGCTTTGTGATTGCTTGAGTATTTTAAGTCTGTTGGGGTGTCTTTCAGTATCACAGGGTAAAGCCGCCTCAGGGGTGCGGTTTCCGACGATTGAGATGGATCTGGCAAGGTGACTGTAGAGCGGCTATTATTTAGCATAAATCCATCCGATTTTCTGGAGAGTTCATTTACTTTGAACGTCACTATAGCTTGAACTGCCTCATCGATGGGCGGAACTTCACACGGACTAAATATCACAAATTTTGGGATCGGGACATTTTGCTTTACCGCAGAGACTAGCGACTTGCACATATCAGTAATGTTGTCCTCATCTTTGGCATACGAAACTAGTCGAAAGTGATTGGAGTTAAGTTTTTAATAGTCGAAAGTGATTGTTAAGTTTTTAATAGTTAAAAGTTAAGTTTTAAAAGTAAGTTTTAAAAGTAAGTTTTAAACTTTAATAAGTTTAAAAGTTAAGTTTTTAATAGTCGAAAGTGATTGGAGGGCAACTAGCCCCCCCCCCGCCCATCATTTCCCCAAACACATCCAATCAAAATTTTGAGATAGCCTTTTGTTCAGCGTAGTTGAAATCCAGATAGAAAATATGTTTTTGAGGAGGACACTCCCCCAAAACCCTCAGGGCAAGGGTTTTAAGTTATGCCCTGGGTTTTTATAGAAGGCTTTGTCGTAGAAACTTCAAAAAAGGCTCATTTGGTTGGAAATTCAAATGGCTAGTACCCTTTTTAATAGTCGAAAGTGATTGGAGGGCAACTAGCCCCCCCCCCCCCCACGTCAATCATTTCCCCAAACACATCCAATCAAAATTTTGAGATAGGCTTGTGTTCAGCGTAGTTGATTTCCAGATAGAAAATATGTTTTTGAGGAGGACACTCCCCGAAAACCCTCAGGGCAAGGGTAGTAAGTAATGCCCTGGGGTTATATATGGTTTTTACAGAAATCATTGTCTTAGAAACTTCAAAAAAGGCTCACTTGATTGGAAATTAAATGTGCTAGTGCTCTTTTTAATAGTCGAAAATGTTTGGCGGGCAACTCGCCCCCTCCCCACACCTATCATTCCCCCAAACACATCCAATCAAAATTTTGAGATAACTATTTTATTCAGCGTAGTTGATTTCCCGCCAGAAAATATGTTTTTGAGGAGGACAATCCCCCACAACCCTCAGGGCAAGGGTTTTAAGTTATGCCCTGGGGGCATATAAAATTTTTATAGAAGGTGTTGTCGTAGAAACTTCAAAAAAGGTTCATTCGATTAGAAATTCAAAGGGCTAGTGCCCTTTTTAATAGTCGAGTGATTGGAGGGCAATTAGCCCCCCCCCTGCCCATAATTCCCCCAAACACATCCAATCAAAATTTTGAGATAGCCTTTTTGTTCAGCATAGTTGATTTCCAGATAGAAAATATGTTTTTGAGGAGGACACTCCTCAAAGTTTTAAGTTTTGTCCTGGGGGCATATAAGGTTTTTATAGAAGGCGTTGTCGTAGAAACTTCAAAAAAGGCTCATTCAATTGGAAATTCAAAGGCCTAGTGCCTTTTTTAATAGTCGAGAGTGATCGGAGGGCAACAACCCCCCCCCCCCTCACGCCCATCATTCCCCCAAACACATCCAATCAAAATTTTGAGATAGCCATTTGGTTCAGCGTAGTTGATTTTCAGATAGAAAATATGTTTTTGAGAAGGACACTCCCCCACAACCCTCAAGGCAAGGGGGTTAAGTTATACCCTGGGGGCATATAAGGTTTTTATAGAATGCGGTGTCTTAGAAACTTCAAAAAAGGCGCATTCGATTGGAAATTCAAAGGGCTGGTCCCTTTTTAATAGTCTAACGTGATTTGAGGGCAACTAACCCCCCTCTCACGCCCACCTTTTCCCCAAACACATCCAATCAATATTATGAGACAGCCATTTTATGAAACGTAGTTTTAAGTTCTGAAAATTCGGTCTTTGAGAATGACAACTCCCCCACAGCCCTCAGGGCAAGGGTTGTAAGTTTTGCCCTGGGGGCATATAAGGTTTTGTATAGACAACATTGTTGTATAAGCTTCAGAGAGGGCTAATTTGATTGGAAATTGAAAGTTCTAGTTCACTTTTTAAGCGTCAAAAGATGTTGGTGGGTAACCAGCTTCCCCCCCCCCCCCATCTAAACCCTATTTTCCCAAATGCATCACATAAAAATTTTAAGATAGCTATTTTGTTAAAAATAATTCAAAGATGATACAACAAAAATTCCAGTGTTGACACAACCCACCAGGGCCCTGGGGCAGGTGTTATAAGTTATGCCTTGGGAGCATATATTGGTCTTATGGATGGGATGCTCGTATTAGATTCACAGAGGGATCATTTGATTGGAAATTGAAATCTCACTTTTTACGAGTAAAAAGTGATTGGCAGGCACCTAGCCAACCCCCCCCCCCTCCATGCCCTTTTTTCCTCAAACCCATCTGATAAGAGCTTTGGGATAGTTTTTTTTTTAAATAGTTCAAAGACCATATAATGGAAACTCAAGGGTTAACACAGCCCCCAAGGGCAGGTGTTGTAAGTTATGCCCTTGGAGAATATATGGTTCTTATTGAAGAGATGCTCCTAAAAAATTCAGAGATGGCTCATTTGATTGGAAATTGAAAGTTCTAGCTACATACAAAGAAGAAACAAAAACAGAGACGACACACCCGCAGAGACTACACACACATAGAGACGACACACGCACAGACACGACGCACAAACAGAGTCATAGTGAGAGATATCCAAAAAGTTGGCTTGATCTAGGTTCACTTAGAGTGGCGCACCACAGAGACGACACACACACACAGATGACACACACACAGAGACGAAACACACATAGAGACGACACACGCGCAGACACGATACACACACAGACAGAGGACACACACACAGAGACGAAACAAACATAGAAACGACACACTCACAGAGACGACACACACACAGAGACGACACACACACACAGAGAGAAGACACTCTCACAAACGACGCACACACACAGAGACAACACACACACAGAGACGACACACACACATACATAGAGGTGACACACGCACAGAGAAGACACCCACACACATAGAATACACACAAAGACAGAGAGAACACCACTTAATAGAAACGACACACACACACACACACACACAGAGACGACAAACATAAACAGACGACCCACGCACACACGCAGAGAGGACACACACATAGAGACGACAAACGCACAGAGACGACACACACACACAGAGAGACAACACACACACGAACAGAGACAAAACACACACACACACAGAGAGACGAGACACACACACACAGAAACGACACACACACAAAGAGACGACACACACACACACACAGATACGAAACACACATAGAGACGACACACGCATAGAGACGACAAACATACAGAGAAGATACAAAAACAGAGACTACACACCCACAGAGATGACACACACATAGAGACGACACACGCACAGACACGACACACAAACAGAGTCATAGTGAGAGAGATATCCAAAAAGTTGCCTTGATCTAGGTTCACTTAGAGTGGCGCGCCACTGTCGTGTCTGTGCGTGTGTCGTCTCTATGTGTGTGTCATCTCTGTGCGTGTGTCGTCCCTGTTTTTGTGTCTTCTCTGTATGTTTGTCGTCTCTGTGCGTGTGTCGTCTCTTTGTGTGTTTCGTATCTGTGTGTGTGTGTGTGTCATCTCTTTGTGTGTGTTGTCTCTGTGTGCTTGTCGTCTCTGTGTGTGTGTGTCGTCTCTCTCTATGTGTGTCGTCTCTGTGTGTTTGTCATTTCTTTGCGTGTGTCGTCTCTATGTGTAAGTCGTCACTTTGAGTGTGTCGTTTCTGAGTGTGTGTCGTCTCTGTGTGAGTGTCGTCTCTGTGTGGGTGTTGTCTCAGTGTGTGTGTTGTCTCTATGCGTGACTCGTCTCTATGTGTGTTTCGTATCTGTATGTGTGTGTCGTCTCTTTGTGTGTGTGTCGTCTCTATGTGTGTGTGTCTCGTCTCTCTCTGTGTGTGTGTGTTGTATCTGTGTGTGTATCGTCTCTGTGCGTGTGTCGTCTCTATGGGTGTTTCGTTTCTGTGTGTGTGTCATCTCTGTGTGTGTGTCGTCTCTCTGTGTGTGTGTGTCGTCTCTATGCGTGTGTCTTCTCTCTGTGTGTGTCGTCTGTATGTGTGTGTCGTCGCTATGTGTGTGTCGTCACTGTGTGTGTGTTGTCTCTGTGTGTGTATCGTCTCTGTGCGTGTGTCGTCTCTTTGTGTGTGTCGTCTCTGTGTGTGTGTCGTCGCTGTGTGTGTGTCGTCTCTCTGTGTGTGTCGTCTCTGTTTGTATTTCGTCTCTGTGCGTGTGTTGTCACTGTGTTTGTGTCTTCTCTGTGTGTGTGTGTGTTGTCTCTGTGTGCGTGTCGTCTCTGTGCTTGTTGTCTTTGTGTGTGTGTCCTCTCTGTGCGTGTATCGTCTCTTTGTGTGTTTCGTATCTGTGTGTGTTTGTGTCATCTCTTTGTGTGTGTCGTCTCTATGTGTGTTTGTCGTTTCTATGTGTGTGTGTCTCGTCTCTCTGTGTGTCTTGTCTCTGTGTGTGTATCGTCTCTGTGAGTGGGTCGTCTCTATGTGTGTTTCGTCTCTGTGTGTGTGTCGTCTCTGTGTCTGTGTGTGTCGTCTCTGTGCGTGCGTCTTCTCTCTGTGTGTGTTTGTCGTCTATGTGCGTGTGTTGTCTCTGTGTGTGTGTGTTTTCTCTGTGGGCGTGTCGTCTCTGTGCGTGTGTCTTCTCTCGGTGTGTTGTCGTCTCTGTGCGTGTGTCGTCGCTATGTGTGTGTCGTCTCTGTGTGTGTGTGGGGGGGGGGGGTTGTCTCTGTGCGCGTGTAAATTTCTGTATTGTGTATCCAAGAGGTGCATTCAAGAAAGTTTGTTACTTACTTACTTACTTACTTGCTTACTTACTTACCTACAATGATTCATAATGACATATCCAACAATGGATGTTGATGAAGAATTTATTCATTCTGATACCTAGATTTTGACAATGTTATCCCATGTGTCTGACAATAGGTGTACGCATATTCCTTTTCTTACATCGCCGATGTTTTAATAGACATTCTAAACGCTTGATATGCTAGCTTACTCTAAAAAATAATGAACACATAACAATGTAATATTTTTAATGAAATAATGCTATGTAGAATATTAATACAAAAATATATTATGATACATTATTAATGTCAATGATTAACTTTGGACATTTTGAATCTGTTCCATAAAATAGTTCACCATGTTCTCTCTTGATATTGTAGTTATTGTCTTCTCTTAGTTCGTAATCAGTAGAATAATCATTATTCCATTTTGAATCATACACAATTTTTACTGGTGTCTCATGAACAGGCTCAATATGGTTTTCGTCTTTGGTATTATTTTATTCATTGACTGTTTGATCAATGCCAGTAACGTTTGCTGGTGTTTTGTTTTTCATCGTTTCATCTTTATATTCCGTAGTGATATTTTCTGACAATGTCCTTTATATTTTTCTGGCAATTTCACTGTCTATTAACACATTATTTTTACACAGGTAACAGTTTCGGCACGTAGACAAGATATGGTTTACGATATTAGTAGCAGAGTAGGCCTTTCTTTTATTGACCTTTCGTTGAATACTAATACCCAAAAGCTGACGATTGGATGTATCCGTAGGTAATTTGTTACCTGCAACAGTAGCAATGAGTTGTCCTCTATCATCAACAATTATTTTTATGTTAGCATTCTCTTTGAGTGCAATCATCTCTGGAGATCTCAATCTCACATAACCGCCACCTTTAGAGTTGAGTTTTTTCGGTATTCCCAAGAAATTTAATTCCTTACTGTCATGACAATGCATGCATACTTTTCCGATAGTGCTACGACTTGTACTTGTTTCGTAGTTTAAATACTTCTCCTTGTCGGCATTCAATGCTAAAATAACATTGTTATGAGAGCACACTCTATTAAAATGCTCAATCTTCACTTTTTTTAAAGATATGACTTATGTGTTTATCGTTCCACTGCGTAAAAAATACTGATTTAATACATGCAATAGACTAGGTAGTCTCGATAACCGGTCATAGAATACCAGTGGGAAAGCCACATCATGTCTCTGACGAATCGTAGAGCACAATTGTTAGAGCACACACGTTCACTCTTAAACATCCAGAAACGATGGTCCCATGATAACGATTAGTTTTTACCATGTCTTATGCATTTATCACGATCAGGTATGTCCTTAGGTATCCGGTGCGCGAAGAACCTGACCTCGTCTTCAGGACTGTGATAAACCCCTTCAAATTTAGGACACTTAAATTCTTCTAGATGAAAAAGTGGAATCCTAGGGTCACACTTTTGAATTAAAACTTTATCTGTAGGTACATTACCCTTTACGTAGAGTGCTTCAACCCCGAAAAAGCTGCAAATTTCACTTACTTCCTCCTGGACATTTCTCAGTTCCTGACCACTATTATTAAGTGGTGTAATCACTCTATCGTAGAATCCCAGTAAGTTTATACGATGTAATGTAGTACTCCACAAGCTTTTATCATACTCAAACATGTTATAGTTCACTATCCAATGATAACAGTCAATTTCTTCGAGTTCCATAGACAAGAATAAAAATGCACATTCAAATATAACATCACAAGATGATTTTTTCAAACAATATATATTGTGTCATACAGTCCTATCATCTTGGAAGCTATTAATGTAGTCGTTAAGAAGAGAAATACATCATCAAACTTTTATACCTTCGCTCAAGGTTAAATGGAGTTATGGCCAGGGGGATGACTCCTAAAACCATTTGAATTCATTGTGAGGAGGAGTCATAAAACCCTTAGAATCCATTGCGGGGAGGAGTCATAGAACTCCCGGTATCTATTGCATAGAGTGATGCACTCATTTTCTAATTTAAAAATTTGAGGAGTAAATCCCTAAGACAAACGGCTGAAATTTAATTTAAAAGTTAGCTTACGTCTCCGGAAAAAAAATCGGTAAAATTTCCCCCTGAAAATTTCACTCCTGGAAACCCCCCTCCTCAGGTAAAATTAATGCTCGTACAAAAGCCTTCTACTCTATCAAAACTGTAAAATTCCACATTTTTGCTGATAAAAGCTTGAAAGATTGTCTTTACTAATAGAACAACGCACTCATTTATCAATTTAAATATTCGAGGAGCAAATCCCTACGACAAAAGACCAAAAATTTAATTTAAAAGTTAGCTTACGTCTCCGGAAAAATACTGGCAAAATTTCCCCCTGAAAATTTCACCCCTGGAAACCCCCCTCCTCATGTAAAATTAATCCCCGTAAAAAATCCTTCTACTCTGTCAAAACTGCAAAATTCCACATTTTTACTGATAAGAGCTTGAAAGATTGTCTTTACTAATAGAACAACGCACTCATTTTTCAATTTAAAAATTTGAGAAGCAAATCCCTAAGACAAAAGGGCTAAAATTTAATTTGAAAGTTAGCTTACGTCTCCGAAAAAACAACGGTAAAATTTCACCCTGAAAATTTCACCCCTGGAAACCCCCCTCCTCATGTAAAATTAATCCCCGTACAAAATCCTTCTACTCTGTCAAAACTGCAAAATTCCACATTTTTGCTGATAAGAGCTTGAATGATTGTCTTTACTAATAGAACAGCACACTCATTTTTCAATTTAAAAATTCGAGGAGCAAATCCCTATGACAAAAGACCTAAAATTTAATTTAAAAGTTAGCTTACGTCTCCAGAAAAAAACTGGTAAAATTTCTCACTCAAAACTTCACCCCTGGAAATCCCCCTCCTCATTTAAAATTAATCCCCGTACAAAATCCTTCTACTCTGTCAAAACTGCAAAATTCCACATTTTTACTGATAAGAGCTTGAAAGATTGTCTTTACTAATAGAACAACGCACTCATTTTTCAATTTAAAAATTTGAGGAGCAAATCCCTAAGACAAAAGGGCTAAAATTTAATTTAAAAGTTAGCTTACGTCTCCGGAAAAAAAAACTGACAAAACTTCCCCCTGAAAACTTCACCCCTGGAAACCCCCCCGCCTCATGTAAAATTAATCCCCGTACAAAATCCTTCTTCTCTGTCAAAACTGCAAAATTCCACATTTTTGCTGATAAGAGCTTGAATGATTGACTTTACTAATAGAACAGCACACTCATTTTTTAATTTAAAAATTCGAGGAGCAAATCCCTAAGACAAAAGAAATAAAATTTAATTTAAAAGTTAGCTTACGTCTCCGGAAAAAAAACTGGTAAAATTTCCCACTGAAAACTACACCCCTGGAAACCCCCCTCCTCATGTAAAATTAATCCCCGTACAAAATCCTTCTACTCTGTCAAAACTGCAAAATTCCACATTTTTGCTGATAAGAGCTTGAATGATTGTCTTTACTAATAGAACAGCACACTCATTTTTCAATTTAAAAATTCGAGGAGCAAATCCCTAAGACATAAGACCTAAAATTTAATTTAAAAGTTAGCTTACGTCTCCGGAAAAAAAACTGGTAAAATTTCCCACTGAAAACTTCAACCCTGGAAACCCCCCTCCTCATGTAAAATTAATTCCCGTACAAAATCCTTCTACTCTGTCAAAACTGCAAAATTCCACATTTTTACTGATAAGAGCTTGAAAGATTGTCTTTACTAATAGAACAACGCACTCATTTTTCAATTTAAAAATTTGAGGAGCAAATCCCTAAGACAAAAGGGCTAAAATTTAATTTAAAAGTTAGCTTACGTCTCCGGAAAAAAATGGCCAAATTTCACCCTGAAAACTTCACCCCTGGAAACCCCCCTCCTCATGTAAAATTAATCCCCGTACAAAATCCTTCTACTCTGTCAAAACTGCAAAATTCAACATTTTTACTGATAAGAGCTTGAAAGATTGTCTTTACTAGTAGAACAACGCACTTATTTTTCAATTTAAAAATTTGAGGAGGAAATCGTTAAGACAAAAGACCTTAAATTTAATTTAAAAGTTAGCTTACATCTTCGGAAAATAAACTGGTAAAATTTCCCACTGAAAACTTCACCCCTGGAAACCCCCCGCCTCATGTAAAATAATCCCCGCTCGTTTTGAAAGGAATAAAAAAAAGGCAAGCAAAACGTTTTTAATCACGTGTAGAGGTCCCATAGCTTTGACCCACAGTACAGCACTATAAGTACTCTAAGACACCTCCCTCCCATCACCCCATCCATCCAAAAATATTTTATTCAGAGATTTCTTGTAAAAAAAATTATCCAATCACTAATTAGAATCAATCACACTCCTATTATTCAAACATTAATTAATATCGTTCATAGAGTCCAATTTGCGAATTCCTTATCCCTTTTTGCAAATGGCAATCAAACAATTCCGATTGTAAAAGCATGTTTAATCACGTTGCTTGGATGTTGCCTCAAAAACCAGTCTGGTTGTTACCATGCCAGCTTTTAAAATGTCCATGTGAAGCTGTAGTGTATACCATTTGAGGGAGTACTCACTCTCTTTGAAAAGGTGTAGAGCATCAAGCAAATAGTATGGGAATTCCTAGGGAATCAAGCAAAGTATAAGTTAGCACTCTACTGTTGGGCGCAAAAGTCCTATGCCTTCCCCAGGCCAGAACAAAATTTGCACTTTACTGAAGAAATACAAATGAATGTGCATTGTCAGTTTAATATACATATACTGATATTTAGTAATCAAAATGTTAAAATTATTTGATTTATTAAAGTTATAAAAGTAAAAACATGTATATTTTTTTCAGTAAAGTGCAAATTTTGTTCTGGCCTGGGGAAGGCATAGGAGTTTTACGCCCAACTTATGTTATTTTTCGCTCGTTTTGAGTTTGACTCGGTTATTTATTTTAATTTCTGTTCGTTTTGGGTTTCATTAATTTATCGATGCTGATTTGTGGTAATTTCGAGCTTGGTGGATTATTTTATTTTATTTTTGCTCATTTTTTGTTTAATGGAGTTCTTTACTTTTCTTTGAAAAACTTATTTTGTGGAAAAAGTTTTTTCAATTAATTATGGAAAGGCGGATTAGTCTTCTTAGTTACTGAGCAGGATTATACTGAGAGGCGCAAAAACACATATAAGCAAACACAGGCACAAGTCAACACACAAACACACACACAAATCGAATTACCAATTATATACTTTTTGCATGATGCAAGTTGTATAAGAATCATGTTCGCAGGAATCTCTTTGGAAGTGGTATTGAGGAAGGGTAGTAAATCACAAAAAAGGAAAAACCAGTTTGGTTAAATTAAGAATATTAGATACAATTAGAAAATTCGTTAGCAGTATATTTCCAAGGGTTAAGAGTTGATTCCAAAAGTGAAAAAGTTAGTGTAGAAACTTCAAAGTTTCCAACCGCCTTCCCCCCCCCTCGTGGCCGTCCTAGAAAAAAAGCAATCGGAAGCGATAAATTCTGTATTTCTTATTTATCGACTTGCAAAACATGAAATGTGTTTTTATTTAATTTGATTAAATGTTTAAGAACTGACATATACAAAAAGCGGAGGAGGGGGTCCATACTAACCTTGTCGCCTAGAAATCTAAAGATTTTTTTAAATTTTTCCTACAATTTCTTCTATTTTAATTTGATGTGCAAAAGAAAATACAATTTTTAGCTCAGCAGTGGTTATATCTTCCTAATCTGCTCATCTAATTTGATCTTCATAGAATATAACGTGCTTTTACTAAATCAACATCTTTTGTTTTTTCTCCTGTGTTAAACTGGTTTAACAAAAAAAGAACCCAGGTGCCAAAGACTAATTATGTGTCTGTCAATAGTATCATAAAAGTGTTTGCTATCGAAGAGATACAAGCAGTGGCGTTACCAAGATTTGTAAGATCTGTTTTGAAAATTGAGCGGGAACAATAAAGACAATTACCCTTAAAACCTAATCTCAACAAATTATAATAAAATTAAGATATATGAGTATAACTGCAACCTTTCTAAAAGTCAACGGTTCATAGCCGTGCTTGGTCAATATCTTTGCTGCGGGTTCTCTCATTGTAATTGTAGTTCAAAGGCTCATCTTAGAATGTAACCTCTTTTTCAACTGCGAAAAAAATGAAATGCACCTTTGTTATTCTACTTTCCACGGCTTCAACCTATCCACCAAAATAGCAGACTGGTTAGTGAATATCGTGGTTTTGTAGTTTTCGAGCTTTACCTTAAACTTTTAATTTGATCCGAGTTTAATTAAATTAGAATTCTGAAAAATAATTTTAAAACTCTGGGACAATCAAAATCTACAAAATTCTTTTATCCAGGATATCCTAACCATTATATCCAGAACACTACTTCTGTTATGTACCTCCCTAAAAGTAGCAGCAACGTCAACCTTCTTGATACAAAAACACAAATAAACTAGCTGAATTTGTAAAAAAAATTTAAAGGCTATAGAAAAAATTGACAGTGCGTAATTTCAGGTCAACCTAGAAATTTTTCGCATAATTCTAGAGAATTAATGTTGTGAACAAACCATTTTTTCGAGGACTGAATGGGGGGGGGGGGGAAACTTGTCTTAGCCCTTCCATTTCATATCTTGTTGTTCATGACCTTCAAAAGGTCTTTACTAGTCACTATTTGTATTTTTAATTTTTAGGAGGAGGGAGGGTAAATACCCTGACAGTCACAACGATTCTGGCAAATCAGGGATAGTGTTTAGGGTAAAAAAACAAAATAAAAACACAGCAACCAAGTATGGAGTAGTAAGTTGGAACAACTTAATTTGGAACGGGGAAAGTTGCTAAATTATCAATAAAAAAAAATACATCTTTGTAAACTGATGTGAGGTTTACCATATAAGAATTTTGATTAAGAAGTGTTCTGTCAACTCGGTTAGTATCTTAACAGCCGAGCCAAACATAACAGTATTTTGTGTCCAAATTTTCTGGCCAAAATAACAATATCTTTTTGAGAGGGATTTTCTACAGCAACTGATATGCAGCCTGTGTTAATTTCGTTACCAGAACTACAATATTTATTCAAACTTCTTAAAACTGATTGATATTAAGCAAAATGTTCTTACTGACGATTTTTGCTGTTTTCTTCAAATATCTTCTGCTAATAGAGCATCTCCTGAATAGAGTATCAATAAGTCAATCCTTTTACACTGAGAACTTTCTTTTCGTCCCTAGAGTCAATGATATAACTGGCCAGATTTTTATAAAACCTAGGCACTGATACGTCTAAAAACGTCCCTGAGGTTGGTAGGCAAGGAGGTAAAATTTGCTTTTAGGCTTAACTTCCACCTAGTTTTTCCTATTTATTACGCTGCCTCAACAGTAAATATTCCCAATTTGTTAAGTAGGTGCATCGTGTAACCACATACCAAATATTGTTAATTTATTCCAAATTCTTTACGCAACTCCTAACGAAGCTTCTCCTTACTTTAGTAACATCCGGCAATTTAATGAGCCCACAGTTAAAACCGACATTTTTAATGATATATTTTAGAAACTACAATGCCTTTAGTCATCAGATTAACTTTTTAGTATTCTATAATTTAGGTGAAGGGCAACCCAAAATGAGTTGCGGGACCGGTCATACACATTTTTTCCATTTTTTTTTATCCATTTTTATGTTTTTTCCATTTTTTTTATTCTCTCTAACTGAGAAATTTCCGCACTTCGTTAATTAGCGTCAGTAGCTTACGTTCAGGTTGGTGGCGTCATGTAGCATCAACAATGACCTTTCCGAAATACTGAAAGATGTTTACAACGACGAAATTTATCAAGTCGTTTTACGAAATTTATCGTAACCGGGAACTTACCTGCCTGATCATAGGCAGCGCAATCGCGCTGCCTAAGTAAAGAACGATGTTGGCACCAGTGCTTTCACTTTTCCCTATTTTTATACAAATTTTACCTTAAATTCCCTATGTTTAGGTCTGATTTATCACTAGAAAGAGCGGATATTTTACTTTACATTTCCACACAATCTACATGATTGCATGACTTGATGCTGCATAGCGCAGCATCAAATTGTTATTTTTTTACTTCAGATAATGATTTATATCAGATTTTTTTCACTACCTAGAACACCTAAGAAAGTTTAATTAAGCGTCATCTCCAGCACTTCATCGGTACTTGGCGTTTGCCTTTGTCTTGAAGCTAGTGACAGCTTTCAGTATGCAGACAGTTGATAAAGTCTTATCTTCGTTTTCAAGCAGTAATTGACTCGAACAGGTGAAACTAGTGTGACATTCTCGATACTATTTCGGATGTCTGTTGGGTTAATTTCAGGGGACTAAACAAACGCTCAGTTGGTACATTGCTAAAAGGCGAAGAGAAGATCAGTGATATGCGCTTCCTAATTCCGGATACTTGATTTTGCCACTGCGAGTCTCCAGATTAAATATCTTTATCCAGTATAGCTCAACTGACAGGTTTTCAACTTGGGCATCTGCCAAATGAAGCTCAGTGACATCAGTCATTGCCTGTGACCTCCATTCTACGTCCATTTTCTGGAGGCAACACTTTTTTCTTAGAACAAGAAATCTCAAAAACAGTGGCCTTAGAGATTTTGGTTTCAAATTTCTTGCATTCCTTGGTTCAACCAAAGCGTCTTGGAAGGGTCTTGGATGTGCTTGATTAGGACTATATAGTATTTTCAACAAGACTGGTAAAAGAGATCAATGTTATTACTTGGCCCCTGAGCATCTACGAGTCCATGCATTGAATTGGTTGCAGTTATTCCCACATATGTCTGGTTTAAAGGCAGGTACTCACTTGAAAGGTAAGGATCCAGTTCCGTAAACAAAGCAATACTGTGAATACAGTTCAGTTTCACGAAGATAGAGGCAACATAACTCACAGGTTTCCTGACACTTGCCTTTAGGGATGAAAAACTGGAAGCTCAGATTCAAAAACTTTGATGAATTCGTTGGAGAGTAGTCCATGAATTTAAGGTACGGCTTTGTCAACTTAATTTGTAATGTTGGAAAGATAAGGTCATTGGTGGCAGTTGGGTCGTCAAACGTGGTTTCTATGAAATACTGATTAATAGCAACCTGATGCTCAATAAGCCTGTTTATGCAGGCCTGAAGGAACAATCAACAGGTTTATCCCTGTACAAGAAATGAGAGTGGTTTGGATTGAAAGAACTCCTGAAATTCAGCATACTTATCTCGCATGGAAGCGCTTCTGAAAAAGTGGGCTTAGATATCTCGCGCCATGTCTTCTATTGTCTTGGGAAGTGACAAGCATGCATAGAATGAGCGTAAGTGAATAAGATGGCATGAGCATTTCATATTTAATATATGGGATACCATGGCTTTCATTGGCGTTGAAGCAGATCTATTGGCTCCAAACCTGACGTTAATAGTATTTGTACAAAATTCAACAATATTTTGCTAGGGAATCAAGTTATATTTCAATGACTTGTTTGATGCAGCTAGTAAGACCCTCAGCCAATACATCACTAAATTCATTTTAGTGATGGTAAAGTTCAGGGGGTAAAGTTCATGTCCGACACAAATACATGTTAAATTTTGATTCAGGATGCAATTCTGACTATAGAGGTAATTTTATTTCTTAGCTACCTGAATAATCCGTTAATATAAACCTTGCCAACAATTGCTGCATAGCCTAACCAATACTCCCATATGTAGTTTACACCAATCAAAGCCATTACATTAAAAATAAAATAACTGGGTTCTATCCACCCATGTGGATGGGTTCTATCCACATGGATTGAACCCAGCTTTTCGTCTTCCTTCTTGTTTGATGCCTCAAAAGACCACTTAAGACAATATCTTCACCAACGGAAAAATCCATTTCTAAATTGCAGGCCCAGATAGAACCGACTTGCAATAATTGATAGATTGTGTGCTTGCACCCCCCAAATTTTCCTTGGAAGTTTTAACTGAATCCATCAATCGTAAAACAACAAAAGATGGTCTCACCGAAAATGCACATAAAAATTTTCATGTTTCTAGCAAAGTCTAATATGTAATCTATATGCATGTTGGAATTAGCACTTATGCTTGGACCAGAAATCTCTTCTAATATACATTTAATCTAAAGGTTTTTCCCTGTACACCCTCATTAGAGATCATTCAAAGAGTCAGAATCAAAACATCTTTGTTTATGCCTAATCAAACATCCAGACTGAGCAAAGCTTTTTTTACAAATATCTCACTGAAAATGTTTTTTAACCTCTATGTACTCGTTTATGTTTAGTCAAAGCTCCCAACTGAGTAAATCCTTTCTTACATATATCTCACTTGAAGGGTTTTTCACCTGTATGCGTTCTTAGATGTTCCTTCAAAGTGTCTGAGACAGAAAATGTTGTCTTACATATATCACACTGGAAGGGTTTTTCACCAGTATGAACTCGTTTATGTCTATTTAAATGTGCTGATTGAGCAAAGGTTTTCTCACAAATAGTACACTTGAAGGGTTTTTCACCTGTATGCGTTCTTAGATGATCCTTCAAAGTGTCTGAGACAGAAAAGGTTTTCTTACATATGTTACACTGAAAGGGTTTTTCACCTGTATGAGCTCGTTTATGTCTAATCAAAGCTGATGAATGAGCAAAATTTGCCTTGCATACATCGCACTGAAAGGGTTTTTCACCTGTGTGCACTCGATTATGTCTGGTCAAATTTCCCGACCGAGCAAAAGTTTTCTTACAAATATCACACTGAAAGGGTTTTTCACCTGTATGTACACGTTTGTGCTTAATCAAATCACTCGAATCAGTAAAAGATTTCTCACATATATCGCATTGGAAGGATTTTTCACCTGTATGAACTCGTTTATGTCTAGTCAAAGTTGATGAATGAGCAAAGGTTTTCTTGCATACATCGCACTGGAAGGGTTTTTCACGTGTATGCACTCGTTTTATGTCTAGTCAATTGTGCCAACTGAGCAAAAGTTTTCTTACATATATCACACTTAAAGGGTTTTTCTGTTGTATGCAATCGTCCTTCACAGCCAGTGTCTATATGAAGCTGTAGTATCAGAGATGATTTCTCTGTCTTTCCGCAGAAGTTGCAACGGCAGAGATTCGGTTGAGTTTCACCACCAATGCTACTGATAGTTGGACTCATTACTTCTAAAATTAAGGGATAAAATTAAATAAAAGTCAATATAACAGCTAAAAGTATTGGGTAAACATATTATGTTGAGAATGTTTTGGATGATTCGAATTTATACTTGAATAATCTGTTTCATTTTATGGAAATAATAGAAAATAATTTTTAAGATTCAATCAGGAAAAAAATGTAACAGTTAAAACGCTTAAAAGTTTTTACAATCACAAGAAGTCTAATACATTATTATGCACTTCAGTAACTCAGTGCCAGTGAAAGAGGTAAATAAAAATTTTCTAAGACCTAAAAGCACACCGTATTTAGTTTCGTGGCTTGTCGTAATTGACGGATAAGAGTATTAAGGATCATTTATTTTCGGGCATTATCGTTAATAAGGCGTTAATAAAAAAGCTCAAATACAACAAGCTTTTGTTTTTGAATACTTTACTAGGTTTCAGCTATCCCTGCAACCATGATTTATTTAAATTTGGGGTGTTTCACGTTTACATGGATAATCTTTTCCCGTTGTCGTGCAAGGAAAAGAGAGACAATAAGGAGGTACATAATGAAGGAAAGAAAAACAAGGGAAAAGAGAGGAAATAAGAATGTTAAGAAGAGCCGGGGATAACTATAAACTCTTTTAACAATCTTGTAGAAGAATTAAGAGATGATGTGGGCTGCCCCTTAGAGACGGGGCTGCCCTCTTCTCTATATGTTGCTTTATAGGTTCAAATTTGAATTTGAACCTATAATAGTATTTGATATAGATATAGTGATTATATATATATATATATATATATATATATATATATATATATATATATATATATATATATATATATATATATATATATATATATATATATATATATATATATATATATATATATATATATATATATATATATATATATATATATATATATATAAAGATAGATCCCGAAATGCAATATTTCCAACTATGCTAAACAGAGTGGCCTTGTCACTTAAAAAGTGCACTAGAATTTTTAATTTCAGTTTGAATGACTCCTCTCAGTAGATTGTGACGTATGGATTTGCTTGTGGTCATAGGAACCACTGAAGCGCATCAAGTTGAATGAAATTTATCAAGGACATCCCCTAGGGCACTCTTGAGGTTGAACGAACTTTATGAAGGCCATCTCCTATTGAGGGTGCACGATCTTTAGTTGCGAAATGATATAGCCCAAAGGCGCTTTTGAGGAGCAATGAACTCTGAACAAACCCAGGCAAGGCGGTTTTACCTTTCTTGATGTTATTGTGAAACAGATTGCATAATGATCTAAAATGTTCGCAAAAGATTTTCTGATGATTTCAGAAATATTTGACTGGTTTAGTCTTGATGGTATTGCGAAAAAGATCATTAAGTAAATATAAAGTGGGATTTAAAATGTTTTATATTAAAAGGTGCTGAATAGAATTTTAAAATTGAATCCTTAGAAATCCAGAACAATCCCTAGAAATCAAGTAGGGAGGGAGTTATGGATTTGACGACGCCCATAGGGGGTAGGCTGTACTATTGGAGCTACTACAAATTCTTCTTACAAAATACAAAATAGGTTGTGTGTTCTATTTTACGAAAAAAGTTCCATGAAAAGAAATCCAGTAATGAGGCGCTTATGGATTTGATGATGCCCATAGTGGGTATACTATTGAAGCTAATGTAAAAAGTAGTATACATTTTAGGCAATGATACAACTGAACCAAACTCCGAAGGCCCCCATCGCCCCCACAACTTTTAACCCCCACCACCCCCATTTTTTAAAACTTTTTTTAATATTTTTTAATTCTATTTTTTTTACTTTTATTTTTTATTTAACATAGAAGTTTATTGACAATGCTAATAGTGGGTATACTATTGGAGCTACTACAAAAAGTCGTATACATTTTGGACGATGATAAGAAAGTCCTTATTCATCAAGGAATCGACCTCCGAAGGCCCCTATGTCCTTCCCCCAACCCACAACTTTTTACCCCCCACCCCCACCCCGAAACTTTTCAAACCTCACAACTTTTCACAGCCCCCCATTTTTTAATACTTTTTTTAAGTCGATTTTTTTTTATTTAACATAGAAGTTATTGATGATGACCATAGGGGGTATACTTTTGAAGCTACTACAAAAAGTCGTATACATTTTAGCCGATGATACGACAGCCCTTAGCCAGCAATGACAACCTCCAAAGGCCCAAATGGCCCTCCCCCCCCCCATCACCCCCTAAACCAGGTTCACAAGTAGTGTACAGAGTCTGAAAAAGGTGGATAATGTTTTTACCAAAGACTGAGAAAGAGAGATGAACGTGATTCTTTTTAGAGTCAGACATATTAAGAGGGAATTTATCAAAATTCAGACAGACACAGACACTACTGCCAGGCTCACAAGTGGTGTACTAGAGTCTAAAATAGATGGAACATCGAAGACACAATGAAACATGTCCTTTTGTTCAAGGAGTTGATGTGGGAAACATTCCAGTGAAACTTTTAGCTTTAACTGGGGGATTTGACATTTTTGAGTGATACATGGAATCAAGAAGCTATAGTCAAAAACATATTAATCTTCGTCTGCACCCACAAAGATATACCTCCTGACCTTTACTGTCACAGGAAAAACTTACTGGTCTTAAACGAGAGGATGTTAGACTAAGTGCGTTTATTGGAAGATAGTCAAAGGATTTCATCTGTAGCCAAGAACTTGTAAAAGATGGATTCTTTTTTGTTAACCATAGTGATCAGGTTCAGTGTGCTTTTTGTGCATGTGTGGTTGAAAACTGGGAAGAGGGTGATTTTCCTATAGACGAACACAGAAAGCATTTTGAAACATGTTCTTTTTTTCAAGAAGTTAATGGGGGAAACATTCCAGTGAAACCTTCTGCTTTACCTGGAAACTATGACATTTGTGAGCGATACATGGAGTCAAGAATCTATAGTCAAAACTAGATTAATATTCGTCTGCAATCACCAAGGTATACCTCCCAACCTTTACTGTCACAAGAAGAACGTACTGTTCTTAAACGAGAGGATGTTAGACAAAGGATGTTTTTATTCAAAGATATTAATAAGGGTTAATATTCTGTGTCATTATTGGAATAAAAAATTTTACTTTACATCACGTTATTGTTTCGTTTATTTGTTAGGGGCACACTTTTTTAGACAATGGAACGCATTTTTTTTTCTTAACGACATTACATTGTTATTTTTGAAATAAAAAATGAAAATGGAATGTGTATGCTGTTCATGATTTTTTTGTTCAAGTAGAACAGAATATTTTATGTGTGCTAGTTTGTTTGTAATCAGCAGTATGAGAGTCAATTCAAAATGAATAAAGCATAAAAAAAAAAATACCTCAAATATTTCATTCGGTCACAATGAGAATCAATTCAAAATGAATAAAGCGGGAAAAAAATCTTTAGAGGTCTATCTACTTTGGATATTTTCAAAGCCAGAGGCACATGAGATATAAATTGTTCAATAATATTAATAACATATTCTTATCTCAAGAAAATTTTTTGATTGTATAATGATCTAAGACGTTCACTAAGCATTTTCTAATGATTTCAGAAATATTAGTAGTATGCTGTTAACATGTTTCACGACCCTCACAGAACATTGCTTTCACGACATACATAGGGCATTATTTTAACGACACACACAGGGCATTACTTTAACGACACACATAAAAAATTACTTTCACGACACACATACGGCATAAACTTAACGACACAAATAGAGCATTACTTTAATGAATTATCATTCCTTCATATTCTCTCTCTGCTTTTAACAAAAAAGTTTGGTGAAGTACTTCTAGTTGTGCAAAGTACTACTAATTTCACTTTCACGAAAAGTCTTTTTAACCTTGAGCAAACGTATAAAAGTTTGATGATGTACTTCTCTGCTTAAATAACGTCCCAGAGTTAAAACAAAAACGTCACGAAGAAAAAACGGTATCGAAGTTAAAACAAAAACGTCTCGAAGTAAAAAACGTCTCAACGTTAAAACAAAACGTCACAAAGAAATAAAACATTTCGAAGTAAAAAAAACATCTCGAATTTAAAAAAAATTTTCTAATAAAAAAACAACTCTAAGTAAAAAAAAAATATCTCTAAGTTAAAACAAAAACTTCTCGAAAAAAACATGTCGAACATTACTTGTGGTATGTCTTTTGCTATGATTGTTTATTTGATATCTGTTTGTTTTGGGTTTATTTATTCTTTAATAGTAATTTCTGGTCGTTTTTAGTTTGAATTTTAACAGGTATTTGTATCTACTGAGCTTAAGTTTAAAATGGCCTTAACTTTTCTTTGAAAAAATTATTTTTCGGAAAGCTTTTTTTAAATTAGTTTTTGTTCGTTTTTGATTGCAAAAAGTTTCAAGTTTTTATGGCATGGGCGAGGGTGCTTACTGTCCGATTATTCTTGACTTTTAAAAACGGAGCTAGAACTTTCAATCTAAATCAAATGAGACTTTTCACAAGTCGATACGATTATCTCTTTGATAAAAACCTTACATATGAACAAAGGACAGCTTGCATAACTTACAGTCCTTGCCCTGGGGGCAGTGGGAGGTTGTTTTGTCAACCCCCGAGGCATAGTTATTTTAATTACTTCACCTTTTGATTATGTTTGACATACTGGCCATCTAAAAATTTTCAAAAAAAAATCGCTATCTCAAAATTCTTATCAGATGGGTTTGAGAAAAAAGGGCGTGGATGGGGGAGGGGGGGGGTTAGACACCCTCCAATCTTTTGAATCATAAAAAGTGAACTAGAACTTTCAATTTCTCATCAAATGAGCCCTATTGGAAGTTTATACGAGACAGAATCCCTTCCATAAAAACCATATATGCCCCCAGGGCATAACTTACAACGCCTGCCCCTCCCCCCAGCACTGGGGGGTTTTGTCGACACAGGACTTTTGTGATATGATCTATGAACTATGTTTAACAAAATATATATCTCAAAATTTGTATCCGATGCATTTGGAAAAAATGAGCGTGAAGGGGGAGGGGGGCTTGTTACCCTCCAATATCTGTTGATACTTAAAAAGTGAATTATAACTTTCAATTTTCAATCAAATGAGCCATCTCTGAAGTTTATACGAGCATACCTTCCATAAGAACCATATATGCCCCAATGCCAAACTTATAACCCTTGCCCTGAAGACTGTGGGGGGGGGGAGGGTCCTGCTCAAAAATATAATTTCAAGAAGTTTCAACTACGTTGAAATTTCGATTGGATGTGTTTGGGGAAATGGTGGGCGTGGAAGGGGTTAGTTCCTTTCCAATCACTTTCGACTATTAAAAAGGACACTAGCCATTTAAATTTCCAATCGAATGAGCCCTTTTTGAAGTTTCTACAACAACGGTTTCTCATACTCAAACTCTTGTTTGTAGTTATTTTTGTTCGATTCAAGCTTAATTTGCATATTCCAATCTGTCTATTTGGGTGTTAAATTTAGTGCATTAAGGGGGATGTCTAGGCTTGTAGAAGATTGTAATTTAAGGAGTAATAGGTTAATAAATATGCTTTCGAGAAGTAATTTAAATCAGCTAGCTGACATGAGGATCCAAAGAAGAATTTTCCAGACAAAATTAGCTTCTAGTCTACATTGGTGCTCGGAGGTTTGGGGTTTGCTAAAGCAGCTAAGCTAGAAGTAGTTCAGCTAAGATATTTAAGAGAATTTTAAGCTTGAAGGATTCATTTAGTTCAGTGGCACTGAAAGGAGATTTTGGGCTTTTCTCTTTAAGGAGTGTTAGATTGGTCAGAATGGTAAAATTCTGGGAGAAGATAATTAGGCTACCTAGAGTTCGGCTCCTTAAGGCAGCTTATTTGGAGAGCTTGAAGGACGGTAGACTTGATTCATGGTCAAGGTCAAGAAAATACTGGACCTTTGTGGCATTTCGGAGATATGGAATGAAGGAAAAGGTTTTATGGGTGAAACAATTTGAGCATGGCAGGAAATCCAGCGAACTCTGAATTACCAAAAAATCCAAGAGTGATAAGCTCATAAGGACCATTCATGTCTTTGAGGTTTTACTCCCAAACCAAAGACTATTGGGGGGAAGAGGTTTATTTTAAATTTGGGTTGAATAAAGAGGATTTGAAGAATTTGTTGTCGGTAAGAGGGGATAGTTTGAATTTAGGTGAGAGAAGGACATTTTTGGGAAAGTTTAGGCTGGCGGCTGGCCCTTATTTTTGCCCAAAGTGTGGATTGGCGAATGAAAACATTTCATTTTGTATCCGAGTGTGAAAAGCTGTCTGAGTTGCGGAATGAATGTTTTGGACGAGTGTTTGGGAGTGATTGCTGGTTAATTGAGCGGATGGCTGAGAGGAATACATGTGCTATTAAACAGTTGTGCAAGTTCCTTTGTTTAGGGATTAAACATAGGGAATCATGTTTGAGGGGATAGCCTGATTTGAATTTACTATATGGTGTTTGTTGGTTAAAAGTTGAACCTTGGTGTGTTTCTTTTCCTTGTCGTTTTGTTGTTCTTTTTTTTCTTTTTTGATTTTTATTATCTAAAGTTGTATTTTGTTCCTGAGCTTTGGTTTGTAGATTGCATTATGTGTTGCTATGGCCCAAAGGCTTTTTGCAATAAATCTTATCTTATCTTATTCAATTTAAGTTTCACTCGTTTTAAGATTTATTTATTCATTTACATTAATATCTATTGTATGTTTGTTTACATTGATTGTTTATTTAATTTCTGCTCTTTTTAAGTTTCATTTATACTTAATAGCAACATTTTTTCGTTTTCAGCTTGATTTTCATATTCAATCTAAGCATTACTCAATTTATGATCTATTTATTCATTTATATTATTACTTGTTGTATGTTTTTTACTATGATTGTTTATTTAATTTCTGTTCGTGTTGGGTTTATTTATTCTTTAATAGTAATTTCTGGTCGTTTTTAGTTTAAATTTTAACAGGTATTTGTATCTTCTGAGCTTAAGTTTAAAATGACCTTTACTTTTATTTTAAAAACTTATTTTTCGGAAAGTTTTTTTTTAATTAATTTTTGTTTGTTTTTGATTGCAAAAAGTTCCAGCTTTTATGACATGGGCGGGGGTGCTTACTGTCCAATTATTATTGACTTTTGAAAAACGGAGCTAGAACTTTCGATTTAAATCTAATGAGCCTTTTCCAAAGTCTATACGATTACCTCTTTGATAAAAACCTTATATATGAACAATGGACAGCTTGCATAACTTACAGCCCTTGCCAAAGGGGCAGTGGGAGGTTGTTCTGTCAACCTCCGAGGCATAATTATTTTAATTACTTCACCTTTTGACTATGTTTGACATAATGGCCATCTCAAAATTTTCAAAAAAAATCGCTATCTCAAAATTCTTATCAATGGGTTTGAAAAACAAAGGGCGTGGATGGAGGGGGGGAGGGGTGCCCTCCACTAGAACTTTCAATTTCAAATCAAATGAGCCTGCTTTGAAGTTTATACGAGCATCCCTTCCATAAGAACCAAGTGTGCTCCCATAGCATAACTTACAACACGGTTTTTGTCGACACTGGAGTTTTTGTTATATGATCTATTTTCAACAAAATAGCAATCTCAAAATTTTATCCGATGCATTTGGGTAAAAAGGGCGTGAAGGGGGGGGGGGGGGGTTACCCTCAAATATCTTTTGATGCTTAAAAAAGGAACTAGAACTTTCAATTTCCAATCAAATGAGCCCTCTCTGTAGTTTATACGAGCATACCTTGCATATGAACCATATATTTCCCCAGGGTATAACTTATAACCCTTGCTCTGAAGACTGTGGGGAGAGATCAAAGATATAATTTCCAGAACTTTCAACCACGTTGAAAAAATGGCTATCTAAAAATTTTGATTGGATGTGTTTGAGGAAATGGTGGGCGTGGAAAGGATGTGAGTTGCCTTTCAATCACTTTCGACTTTCAAAAAGGATTCGAGCCATTTCAAATTCCAATCGAATGAGCCCCTCTTGAAGTTTCTACGACAATGATACCTATAAAAACCTTATATGCCCCCAGGCCACAACTTACAACCCTTGCTCTGAGGGCTGTAGGGGGGTTGTCATCCTCAAAGACCAAATTTCCAGAATTAACTTATAAACCTTGCCCCTGAAGACTGTGGGGGGAGTGTCCTGCTCAAATATATAACTTCCACAACTTTCAACAACGTTTAACAAAATGGCTATCTCAAAATTTTTATTGGATGTGTTTGGGGATAAGGTGGGCATGGGAGGGGGGTTAGTTGCCCTCCGATCACTTTCGACTATTAAAAAGGGCACTAACCCTTTGAATTTCCAAACGAGTGAGCCGTTTTTGAATTTTCTACGACAAAGCTTTCTATAAAAAGCCTATATGGCCCCAGGGCATAACTTACAACCCTTGCCCTGAGGGCTGTGGGGGGAATGTCCTCCCCGAAAATATAATTTCTATCTGGAAATCAACTACTTAGAACACAATGGCTATCTCAAAATTTTTATTGGATGTGCTTGGGGAAACGGTTAGCGGGGAAGGGGTGTTAGTTGCCTTCCAATCCCTTTTGACCCTTAAAAGGGCACTAGAACTCACAATTTCCAATTGAATGAGCCCCTTTTTAAGTTTATACGACGACCCCTTCCATATGAAGTCCTTTGGTCGACCCCAGTGTTTTTTTAATCTAAACTTTGAACTATTTCTAACAAAATATCTATCTAAAAAGTTTTATCTGATGCATTTGGGGGAAAAGGGGGGGGGGAGGAGGTTAGCTCCCCTTCGATTACTTTTGACTTAAAAATTAAAAGTGAACTAGAATCAAATGAGCACTCTTTGAAGTCTATACGAGCATCCCTTCCATAAGAACATTATATACCCCCAGGGCATAACTTATAACGCCTGTCCCTGGGCCCTGTGGGGTTGTGTCGACACCGGAGCTTTTGATATCTGAACTTTGAACTATTTTTAACAAATTGTTTATCTCAAAATTTTTATCTGAAACATTTGGGTAAAAAGGGTGGGGGGGCTAGCTGTCCTTTGATCAATTTTGATTTATATAAAGTGAACTAGAAATTTCAATTTCCAATCAAATGACCCTTCTTTGAAGTTTATACGAACATCCCTTCCATAAAAACCTTGTATGTCCCCAGGGAATAACTTAAAACGCCTGTCCCCGGGCCCGGTGGCTGTGTCGACATCAAATTTTATCTGATGCAATGGCTACTTCAAATTTTCTATCAGATATATTTGTGAAAAAAGAACTCGGGGGGGGGACTATTTGCCCTCCGATCACCTTTGACTCTTAAAAAGGCCATTAGAACTCTCGATTTCCAATCGAACGAGCCCCATTTGAAGTTTATATGACGACCCCCTCTATATGAAGTGCCTCTGGGAAAAAATAAATGGTGTGTGGAGGGAGGCTAGCTCCCCCCAATCACTTTTTATTCTTAAAAGTGAATTATAACTTTCAATTTCTAATCAAATAATCCCTTTGTGAAGTTTATCCGAGCATTCCTTCCATAACAACCATTCATGTACCCCCAGGGCATAACTTACAACGCCTACCTCCGGGCCCTAGGGGGCTGTTTCAACACAGGAGTTTTTGTCATCTGAACTTTTAACTAGTTTTAACAAAATGTCTATCTCAAAATTTTTATGTGATGAATTTAGGGCGTGGAGGAGGGGGGGGGGGCTAGTTGCTCTCGGATCTCGTTTGACTCTTAAAAAGTGAACAAGAACTTTCAATTTCCAATCAAATGAAACCTTTTCCGAAGTTTATACGAGCATCCCTTCCATAAGAACCAGGAGTCGAAACAGGAGTTTTTCTTATCTGACCTTATAACTATTTTTAATGAAATGGCTATTTTAAAAATGTTATCGTAAAGGCTTGGGTAAAAATGGGTGTGTGGGAGGAGGGGAGGGTGCTAGTTGCCCTCGGATACCTTTTGACTCTTAAAAAATGTTTATCTAAAAATTTTAATTAGACGGGTTTCGAAAAAGGAGGCGTGGGGGGGGGGGGGCTAGTTGCCCTCAGATCTCTTTTGACTACTAAAAAAAGAACTCGTACTTTCAATTTCCAATCAAATGAGCCCTCTCTGAAGTTTGTACGACCACCCCTTTCATAAGAACCATATATGTCCCAGGGCAAAACTTATACCGCCTGCCCCCGGGCCCTGGGGAGTTGTTTCGACACCTGAGTTTTGTTATCTGACCTTTGAACAATTTTTAACTTAATGGCTATCTCAAAATTTTATCGGATGCATTGTGGAATAAAAGGTGCGTGGGGGGGCTAGTTGCCCTCCAATCTCTTTTGACTCTCAAAAGCCGTACTATAACTGTGAATTTTCAATCAAATGAGCCCTATCTGAAGTTTTTACGAGCATCCCTTCCGTAAGATCTATATAGTCACCCAGGATATATCTTAAAACACCTGCACTCGGACCCTGGGGTGTTGTGTTGGCCCCGGAATTTTTGTTATATGATATTTGAACTATTAAAAAAACGGCTATCTCAAAGTTCTTATCAGATGGGTTTGAGAAAAAAAAGGGCATGGATGGGGGGGGGGGGGGCTAGATGGCCTCCAATCCCTTTTGACTCTTAAAAAGTCAACTAGAACTTTCAGTTTCCAATCAAATAAGCCCTCTTTAAAGTTCATACGAGCATCCCTTCCATAAAAGCCATATATGCCCCCAGGGCATAACCTAAAACGCCTGCCCCCGGGCCCTGGGGGGTTGTGTCGACACCGGATTTTTTTTATACAATCTATGAACTATTTTTAACAAAAAAGATATCTCAAAATTTTTATTGGATGCATTTGGGAAAAATAGACGTGGGGGGGGGGCTGGGTACCCACCGATATCTTTTGATGCTTAAAAAGTGAACTTGGGCTTTCAATTTCTAATCAAATGAGTCTTCTTTGAAGTCTATATAAGCAAACCTTCCATAAGAAACATATATACCCCCGGGGCATAACTTACAACCCTTGCCCTGAAGACTGTGGGGGGAGTGTCCTTCTCAAAGGTACACTTACCAGACTTTTCAACTACGTTAAACAAAATAGTTGTTTAAAAATTATTACTGGTTATGTTTGGGGAAACAGTTGGCGAAGAACGGGGCGTTATTTGCCTTCCAATCTCTTTTAACTATAAAAAAGGGCACTAACCATTTAAATTCTCAATCGAATGAGCTCCTTTTGAAGTTTCTACGACAATACTTTATATAAAAACCTTATATTCCCCAGGGGCATAACTTACAACCCTTGTCCTGAGGGCTGTGGGGGATTATCATCCCCAAAGAAATAATTTCCAGAATTTTAAAACTACGTTGAACAAAATGGCTATCTCAAAATTTTGATTGGATGTCTTTGGGGAAAAGGTGGGCGTGAGAGGGGGATTAGTTGCCCCTCCGATCACTATTGACAAATAAAAAGGGCACTAGCCCTTTGAATTTCCAATCGAAGATTCCTTTTTGAAGTTTCTACGACAAAGCTGTCTATAAAAAGCTTATATGCCCCCAGGGCATAACACAATCCTTGCCCTGAGGGTTGTGGGGGGAGTGCCCTCCTCAAAAACATAATTTCTATGTGTAAATCAACTACGTAGAACACAATCCTCACTCTTTACGCTAAAATTTTTCATTGTTTAAAAAAAATAGAGTTGTGAGAAAGTCAAACTTTAGCGTAAAGAGCGAGGCGTTGAAGAGGAGACAGCCCCTTTCATATACAGAATAATTTCTGTTCGTTTTAAGTTTTAATGTCGCTCCTTACTTTCAGTTAAAAAAATTGTTTTTTTTTATTTAATTTCTGAACGTTTTTAAATTACTGCAGGTTTTGATTTTGGCTCACCGTACAAAAATAAATAAAACAAAATTTTTATATTACTTTACTTTTATTTAGTTAAATGGCTTTCTCGAAAGTTGTTTAACTTTATTTACGAACATTTTTATTAGTAATAAATATACGTAACTTACGAATTAACTTACGTAACGAACTTCTATATTCGTATATTTTTATTACGTATATTAAGGGGGTTTGCCCTCTAGTCAATACCTTGCTCTTTAAGCTAAAGTTCGAATTTTGTTCAGATTCTTTAAAATTGACCGCTTAATCACAAAGGCCGTTAATTAGAATAAATAGATCTTATGAAAGTACTCAAAAATCTCTGGCTTAGAAAGTGAGGTATTGACTAGGGGGTTAACCCAACCATATATGTAATATTTTCTTTTCGCTTAAAGTATTGTTGTTGCTGCTGTTGCAGTTTAAAAACTTGTTTTTTTTTTATATTTAATTTCTGATATTTCTTTAAATCATTATTGTAAGTTCGACGTCCACTTCAAATCAATGTCCCTCCCCCCATGAAAAATTCCTTCATGGAAAGATCCTTCCACATAACCCCAGCCCCACCCCCCCCACTCCCAGGAAAACTATTCCCTAAAAACATCAATATACTTACCAATAACCAATACTATATGTTAATATTGAGTAAAGTTCATAGCTTTCAGCCCTCCCCAGGGGAACTCGGGGGATTAAGTAATCCTAAAAGACATACTTATAATATTTTCGAACTTGCTGAACAAAATAGCTATCTCAAAATTTTGATCAGGTGACTTTGAGAAAAAATGAGCGTGGGAGGGGGCCTAGTTGCCCTCTATTTTTTTGGTCACTTAAAAAGGGCACTAGAACTTTTAATTTCCATTTCAATGAGCCCTCCCACGATATTCTAGGAGCACTGGGTTGACACGATCACCCCTGGAAAAAAAACAAATAAACAAGTACTTGTGATCTTTCTTCTGGCAACAAATGTAAAATTCCACATTTTTGTCGATAGGAGCTTGAAACCTCTACAGTAGGGTTCTCTGATACACAGGATATGATGGTGCGATTTTCATTAAGGTTATATAACTTTTAGGGGGTCTTTCCCCCTTTTTTCGAACATCAGCCAAATATTCTCAGGCACCTAACTTTTGATGAGTAGGATAAAACTTGATGAAACTTATATATTTGAAATCAGCATTAAAATTTGATTCTTTTGATGTATCTATTTGTATCAAAATACCGTTTTCTAGAGTTTCGGTTACCCTTGAGCTGGGTCGCTCCTTACTTACAGTTCGTTACTACGAACTGTTTGATAGTAGTCACGATTCTAGCTTAAAGGTTATTAAGTGAAGAAAAAACGAAAGCACAAGACTAATACAATGGTTGCCTTTTTTACTAATGTGCTCAATGTGCTATTATGAAGTTGTTGATGTGTTAATTATACTTACATTTTATCTGACAAAAATAAGATTTTTAGTGATAAAATAAGGCAGCCATATTTTGAGTACGACGGTGTGCCAGGTACTTACGCAATCCACGCACACAAAAATTAGTTGTTTGTAAGTTTATGAAACTGCAAAGAACAAAATGTAGCCTCGCTTATGCTTGCATAAAAGTTAATAAACTAGCGAATCCGATATTGGAAGGGTAGCCCCTCGTTGAAGTTTCCCAAACTCACAGTTGAAAATTCTTCAACCTAGCTAATACCTTTTAAATTGTAGGATAGATGTTAACCTAAAACTATAATAAGATATACAATACCTTAACTGTTTTAACAATTAATAAGCCAAATAGCAAATAAAAATTGGTACCTTACAAAGATCTGTGGATTCGTCTAATACAGAATGCCTCCTTTTTAATTCCTTAATTAGTTGGTATGAAAAGGTTCCTTTACTCATCAACTTCACCAACTGGCCCAACTTAACCGCTTCTTCAAGTCTTTCAGCAATAACTGCATCAGTTAGAATCACGTGTCCATTCTCACGTCCGTGGGATTTGCGGACTGCATGAGATATTCTTTCCACCGACGGTCGTTGCTTTTGTGACTTGATTTTTGAAATAGCTGCAGAAAGCCAATTGAACCAAGTTTCGCTATCCTTCATCTTTCCTATATGCAAAAAAACACACAGATTTAACAGGATTAAGGAATAAGAAATAGTTTAAGAAGTTTTGGTACGGTGCTTGTCTATTAAACGAAAGACACTCAAGACTTACGTTGAGTAAGATCTTACAGAAACCGGTTTCCTTTCTAGGATCGGGGTACTTTTGTATTATATGGTACACTCGAGAAGTGAAATTGGGTTAATCCTAATGCAATATACAAAAAAAATGATGAAAATACAATACTTCAGTCACAAGATTATGAAAAACTACAACAAAGAATTATGATAGGGGGCCGCAAAGAACGCATTATTTTAAATGCATAACTTGACGCAAACAAAATACCAAGGGCGGATCCAGGATTTTTTCGGGGGGGGGGGGGTACTAATTTTTGACTCAGTTTTCGACTAATTTTACTGATTTTTACCTAGGTTTTAATAATTTTCGCCTCGGTCAAAAATTTTGGGGGGGGGGGGGTTCAAACCGGGTAACCCCCCCCCCGGGATACGGCCTTGCAAATACCACCTCTATTTATTAAACATTTAATAAAAATATACCTAAAACGTAGATTTCATCTGATCGGGAAGGCGTCATAACATCTAACCGTCAGGAGCACTGTCAGGACGTCGACAAAATCCGTCATAAAATCGACAAAAAATCCGTCAGAACCACTAATCGTCACAACATCGACACGTCAGTTCATCGACAGTCACAATCGCTAACCTTCAGAACGTCGACAGTTACGTCGAACATCGACACGCCATAACATCTTAAAATGTTTTCATAACGAAAATCCGTCAGACCCACTAACCGTCAGAGCATCGACAGTCAGAACATCGACAGTCATAACATCTACACGTCATAACATCTAAAAATTTTTCATAACATCTAAACTTTTAAAACTTTTATGACTGTCGACGTTCTGACGGGTAGCGATTGTGACTGTCGATGAACTGACGTGTCGAAGTTATGACTTTCGACGTTCTGTGCTTGTGACGGTTGTTCGAAATGGTAACACCCCCATCTGAGCTAAGCCAATTTTCTTCAAATACTGACAGGCATAAACCGGTTATTGTCTGATCTGTAGATCCAAATTCTCGAGTGTGTACCATATAATACACAAGTACCGGGATCGATTATGATTTGCTTATTTTGAGTGATAAAACTACAATTTTTGTATAATTTAATTAAATATTTAATATTTAGGTGGTTAGGGGTTAGGTTAGATTATCTTAGGTATTTAATATAATGCGTTCTGCACGGCCTGTTTTCCATAATTCTTTTTAACAGTTTCCATAATTTTGTTTCTACAATATTATATTATCATCCTGTTTTGGCATATTTCATTAGGATTAATCCGACTTCACTTCTTAGGTGTGTTTCGTTTAACAGACAAGTACCTAAGTATTTTACAGGAACAGAGGACAGCAACTAAATATATTTGTTATCAACAGATTGATTTATATATATATATATATATATATATATATATATATATATATATATATATATATATATATATATATATATATATATATATATATATATATATATATATATATATATATATATATATATATATATATATATATATATATATATATATATATATATATATATATATATATATATATATATATATATATCTTCTTAAGGTGTGGTCGGGATATCACGTAAGTACCCATCTTTGTACACAAAAACCTTGATAATCACTAATATCTAAGATTTTTTTGTAAATCCCTCTGAAAAAAAAAATCCTGGATACAGCCCCGCGTTTGACTGAAACCAATTAACTATTAAATAAAAACGTTCTTTCAGGCACGACTTTTTTAACCTTTTTCCGACTGACTTTGAACCTATGTGTATTTGATCCCGATCCCCCGTTGAAAGACGATTGCCTATGCTAATACCATCGAGGGCCACTTACTTTCAAAGAGTATGTACAACAGATGGCGCACACCACTCCTAAGTGTAGTGTGCCACGATCGGTACAAAGTTTGCCACACATTCCTGCAATGTGTACCATCCTTCAGGAGGTAAAATGTTACAGAAGTGTGACATAAGATTGAACAAGTGGCACCGAGATGATGGAATAAGCATCCCTGGAATACCATATATTCTACTTTTTCTTAACTTGTTACAAGATCAAAATCAAATGCTTAAAGACAAAAATTCTTAAGTGGAAAATATACGAAACGCAGTTTGATTTCATAAACCGAAAAGGGGATTTGATATAAAAAAGTTAAAAGATACCTATTAAAAGATTCCTTGACTCGATAAATTAATTAACACAATGCCGAAATTCATAAACGAGTCTAAAAACAACAGTCGCCGACGGATTTATCGAGGTTCACTGACAACTATGAAGCCCCCCCCCTAGAAAAAGACCGACCAGTCATCCTCCATAATATAGCTGCTGCGCAATTACATACCGGAGTACATAATTTCATCAAGCCTCAAATGAACCAAATTAGTTAAATGAAGCTTTTGATATCTTTGATATCACCAGAGCTTTTGATATCTGAACTTTGAACTATTTTTAACAAATTGTTTATCTCAAAATTTTTATCTGAAACATTTGGGTAAAAAGGGTGGGGGGGCTATGTGTCCTTTGATCACTTTTGATTTATAAAAAGTGAACTAGAACTTTCAATTTCCAATCAAATGAGCCTTCTTTGAAGTTTATACGAGCATCCTTTCCATAAAAACCTTGTATGTCCCCAGGGAATAACTTAAAACGCCCGGGGGTTGTGTCGACATCAAATTTTATCTGATGCAATGGCTACTTCAAATTTTCTATCAGATATATGTGAAAAAAGAACTTGGGGGGGACTATTTGCCCTCCAATCACCTTTGACTCTTAAAAAGGCCACTAGAAATTTCAATTTCAAGTCGAATGAGCCCCCTTTGAAGTTTATATGACGACCCCCTTTATATGAAGTGCCTCTGGCAAAAAATAAATGGAGTGTGGAAGAAGCTAGCTGTCCTCCAATCACTTTTTACTTTTAAAAAGTGAATTAGAACTTTGAATTTCCAATCAAATGAGCCCTCTTAGAGTTTATAAGAGCATCCTTTCCATAAAAACCTTGTATGTCCCCAGGGCATAACTTAAAACGCCTGTCAACGGGCACGGGGGTTGTGTCAACACAGGAATTTTTGTTAGCTGAACTTTGAACTAGTTTTAACAAAATGTCTATCTCAAAATTTTTATGTGATGAATTTAGGGCGTGGAGGAGGGGGAGAGAGGGGAGGGGCGCTAGTTGCCCTCCAATCTCTTATGACTCTTAAAAAGTGAACAAAATTTTCAGTATCCAGTCAAATGAAACCTATCCAAGGTTTATACGAGCATAACTTCCATAAAAACCATATATGCCCCCAGAGCATTACTTACAACGCCTGCCTCCGGTCCCTGGCGGGTTGCGTCGACAAAAGAGTTTTTCTTATCTGACCTTACAACTATTTTTAATGAAATGGTTATTTTAAAAATGTTATCGCATAGGCTTGGGTAAAAAAGGGTGTGTAGGGGGTAGGGGGTTTGGCTAGTTGCCCTCGGATATCTTTTGACTCTTAAAAAGTGGACTAGAACTTTCAATTTCCAATCAAATGAGCTCTCTCTGAAGTTTATACGAGTATCTCTATCATAAGAACCATATACGCCCCCAGAAGAACACTTACAACACCTACCCCCCCGGCCCCGGTAAGTTTTTTTGACACTGGGGTTTTTGTTATCTAATTTTTGAACAATTCTTAAAAAACTGGCTGTCTCAAAATTTGTAGCGGCTGGGGTTGGGGAAAAAAGCGCGTGGGGGGGCTAGTTGCCCTAAAAGCTCTTGACTCTTAAAAAGTGAACTAGAACTTTCAGTTTCCAATTAAATGAGCCCTCTATGAAGTTTATACGAGTATCCCTTTTATAAGAACCATACATGCCATTAGGGCATAACTTAGAACACCTTCCCCCGGGTCCTAGGGGGTTGTACTAACACCGGAGCTTTTCTTATCAGACCTTTGAACTATTTTTTTTAACTAAATGTTTATCTAAAAATTTTCATCAGACGGGTTTCGAAAAAGAAGGCGGGGGGGGGGAGTAGTTGCCCCCTCGGATCTCTTTTGACTACTAAAAAGTGAACTCGAACTTTCAATTTCTAATCAAACGAGCCCTCTCTGAAGTTTGTACGAGTACCCCTTTCAAAGGAACCATGTATGTACCAGGGCAAAACTTATACCGCCTGCCCCCAGGCCCTAGGGAGTTGTGTCGACACCTGAGTTTTGTTGTCCGACTTTGGAACAATTTTCAACTTAATGGCTATCTCAAAATTTTGTCAGATGCAGTTGGGAAAAAGCTGCGTGGGGGGGGGCTAGTTGCCCTCCAGTCTCTTTTGACTCTCAAAAGCTGAACTATAACTTTCAATTTCGAATCAAATGAGCCCTCTCTGAAGTTTTTACGAGCATCCCTTCCATAAGAATCCTCCAGGGCATAACTTACAACGCCTGCCCTCAGGCCCTGGGGGGCTGTGTTGACCCCAGAGCTTTCGTTATATGATTTTTGAACTATTAAGAAATGGTTATCTCAAAGTTCTTAACAGATGGGTTTGAGAAAAAAGGGCAGAGATGGGGGGGGGTGGCTAGGTGGCCTCCAATCCCATTTGACACTTAAAAAGTGAAATATAAATTTCAATTTCCAATCAAATGTGCCTTCTTTAAAGTTTATACGAGCATCCCTTTCGTAAGAACCATATATGTCCCCAGGGCATAGCTTACAACGCCTGCCCCCAGGACTGGGAGGTTGTGTCGACACCGGATTTTCTTATACAATCTATGAACTATTTTTAACCAAAAAGCTATCTCAAAATTTTTATTGGATGCATTGGATGCATATGGGAAAAATAGACATGGGGGGCTGGTTACCCTCCGATATCTTTTGATGCTTAAAAAGTAAACTTGGACTTTCAATTTCCAATCAAATGAGCCCTCTCTAAAGTTTAACCTGACAAGTAACCTGACAAGTACAGTTTCTCTGTCTACAATTAGCCATGTCTTGATGCAACCATATGCAACCTACTGCAAAATACTTGATAACTTTAATTCATTATCAAAGGACTCAACGTAAATAATCCACGGTCGAGAATGTGGGGCTGACAAAGCTGTCTATAAAAAGCTTATATGCCCCCAGGGCATAACACAACCCTTGCCCTGAGGGCTGTTGGGGGTTATCATCCTTGAAGACCTAATTTCCAGAATTTTCAACTACGTTGAACAAAATGGCTATCCCAAAATTTTGATTGGATGTGTTGGGTGAAAAGGTGGGCGTGAGAGGGGGGTTTGTTGCCCCCCAATCACTATTGACTATTGAAGAGAAAAAGAGAATAAAGGATTTTATAAAAAAAAAACATTAACAACAAAACCCGAAGTTTATTAAACTTGTATGGGCAGACATCACCCTTTACAAAACCTTACGTACACAAATACTACCAGCCATCCTTAGCCCCCCCCCCCCAAAAAAAAGGGCAAAAAATAATAATAATAAAATAAATAAATAAAAATAAACGAAATAAATTAATTTCTAAAAATCATTCTTCTATTCTACCTCCTCGTCGCCCTCCCAAAAAAAGTATATCAATCACTTGAGAGAAAATTCACCCAACAAGGATTAAAACTCATATGTAGACAAACACCGTCCTTTTAATTTACTGCGAAATTCATTTAGCTAATCAATTGTTGAAATTTCCTGAGGTAATGGTTCCCACAACCGAGGGCCAAAAACGGATCGCTTTGTAATAACCTGAGGTCGCCGAACTAGTGTTGATGCTCTAGTCGAGTAATTATAAAAATTAACACCACTTGTAAACATTTCCCTAAAACACTCAGGTAATAACGCGTGTGTATATTTAAACATAAAAAGAGGATTATAAAAACGGAAGAATCCAGCTATCGGTAATATATTTACTTGATTATATCTATGTCTAACAGACATTTTATGATTATCTCCAGTTAAAACACGTAGGGAATTATTTTGTAAACTTCTAAGGGGACGAAGGTGAATTAAAAATGTACTTGACCACACAAGACAACCATATAGAAGGTATGGGTGAACAAAAGAAAAATAAAGCAATCTCATAATATCTTTCTGAAAAAAGTGCTTCAGTTTCCTCATCATCCCAACATTTCTTGCAACCTTGCCACTAACACATGAAATATGCTCTTTGAAGTTAAGGCACTCAACAATAATTACCCCTAGATACTTTGTCGAAACTTCCCGAGGGAGAATATTTTCACCGAACTGTATTTTGTCAATCCAAGGGTAGTAATTGCTACTTCTCCCACACATTACAAAATGGGATTTTGCATGGTTTAGCTGAAATCTGTTAACCCTCATCCATTTTTCAATGTTTAACATGCCAGTCTGAAGATTCTGTATAAGCATTTCCCCGGTTTTTGCAGCAACAGTTAGATGCGTGTCATCAGCAAAATCCGGCAAAATAGATTTTGATGCTCCAGTTTCATTACATTTTAAATCAAAAGACAGTCCATTGATAGCATTTCGCAGGTCATTAATATATATAAGAAACAGTAGTGGCCTCAAAACAGACTCTTGAGGGACACCGAATTCAACACTTTTAACTTGCGATTTGATTTCACCAGCACTGACAAACTGCTTTCGATCTTGGAGAAAAGATTCCAATAGACGATAAAACATACCTCGAAAACCACAATTCCTCAGCTTCACCAGAAGAATTCCATGGTCCACTGCATCAAAGGCTTTCACAAAGTCCAAAAAAACAGATGCAACTTTCCACCCTTGGTCCAGAGCATCGTTCACAAGAGCTTGATCTGTCGACATTGCTTTACGGAATCCAAACTGGGTTTTACTAAAATACTTTTTATTCCCAAGAAAATCAACCATCCTGCCACTAATCAATTTTTCAAAAACTCTCGGTAAAACTGGCAGCAATGAAATAGGCCTATAATCGTTCGGCAAATTTTTCTCCGCCCTTAAAAAGCGGAGCCCCTCTAGCAATTTTCATAAAATCGGGAAGAACACCAAATTTTAGGCACATATTAAATAGAACACAAACCTGGTCGCATATTTCCGAGAAAACATACTTAAGTACACGCAATGAAAGGAAGTCAGCACCCGAAGCATTATTTCTCATGTTCCACAATGTGGTACGTAATTCACTAGCAGTTACTGGTTTCAGATATGCAGATACATCACTTTCCTCGGGTAAAAATTGGTGGTATGTTCCATCCTCAGAAAATTTTGTTGTGGAGTTCGCTATCCGTTTACCAACAATAGAAAAATGGTCACACAGATTATCTACAATCGAAGCATCAGTGTTGAAATTTTCAGGTAAAATTGAACATTTGGAAGGGCTCATAACAGACTGAATTACTCTGCACGTTTGCCTGGGATTACCTGCACTTTTTATACACTCATTTCTATAATAATTAGTTCTCGCTGTTCGTAATAGGTTATTGAGTTCACAATTATATTTCTTGTATCTCACTTTCACCTCAGGAGACACTACAGAATATTTATATAGCAGTCTTCGATTTGATATGGCCTTCATCAGTCCTCCAGTAATCCAGGGTTTTCTAGGGGTAACATGAGAAGCCGGCTGTTTAATAACTGTACAACTTTCTTTTAGTAATTTAGTTATTTCTGAATACCACAATGAAAACTTTTCATTCACTTGCAGATCACTACTTTCTAAAAAGTCAAATTGAGCGTTCTTTAATTTTCTTCTGAATATGTTAAGAGCCTCAGCATCCATTTTCAATGCAGAAATTTGTGGTGGTATATTCGTAGCTGTAGGAACACCAAACTCTCTAATAACAACAAGAACACCAAAATGGTCAGAAACATCATTCAAAATAACATCAGCAAAATCAAACTTCACATTAACAAATATATTATCCAAAAGTGATTCTGAGCGCAAAGTCACTCGATTACATATATTAACTGTCGGTCTTAAACCGTAACCCAACATAACATTTAAAAAATCACCAACTCTCGGGTTTACATTTACTGAAAATAGATCAAGATTAAAGTCTCCACAAACAAAGCATGGGCGATTTCAACCTGACAGCTTATCCATTTGCCGCTCCAGCAAATCACTAAATTCCTGCACATTTCCAGATGGAGGTCGATAAACAACCACCACAAAGAAAAATTTTCCTGACTTACAAAGTTCAACCACCATTGATTCAAAAAACCATCTCTTTATTCGCACGTAGATCATTCCGTATTTTCATTGTAATATTCTTCCTACAATATAAAGCCAATCCACCATGTAATTGTGATTCCCCATTCTGCGTCACACAGTCATAACTATCAATTTCAAGTAGACTCATTGTATGATTACGAAGCCACAATTCATTCAATGCAAGCAAATCCAACTCAGAAAACTTACATAGTTCTGTTAAAAAATTAAATGAACTAGAAAGACCTTGAAAATTCAAATGGAAAATGCTCAAACTTTGCTGACCCATAGTAGATTTATTTCCAATATCAACTGGAAATTTATGTTTAACCACTGGAAAACCCCCCATCGTTTCCTTCATCATAATCCAAATTTAAGACCCCTTTCCCCAGAACATCCCAACTCAACGAATTTCTCTTAAGTTTTTTTCAATCTATTATTGTCACAATCCAACTCATTTTTTCAAGACACAAGCTTAGGAGGCAAAGGAGGAAACTCAGAAAAATTAACTCTACTTACAACAACCACAAGTGATCTCTAGTATCCAGGAGGGCCGCAATTAATAACAAAAGAAAAAAACTGAAAAAAGAGAAAATAAATTAAACTAACTGCCTTTTCATCATAAATAACAAGTAGAACAACATGGAACCCTCCATACAAGACAGTAGAACGCGCTCCACAATCTCGTACAAAATCCTCCCCGCCGCTCCACCCACTGCCCATACAACATAACAAAAAAAAAACTCATGGAAAATAAAAAATCTCACTCAAATTAAAAAAGACAGGATAATGCAATCGAAGAAAATATAATTGGTTTTCTTCATCAGGCACATACTTGTGCTAGTGCCGCTAACCACGATAACAAAATTAATTTAATAATAGCCAAAAAATGACTCTTAACTTCAAAACAAGCAAATGAAATGCTAGAATCAACAATCAAGTAGCTCGGGTATTGGCTCATTATACATATATTTCACTTTTCCAACACCTTCTCTCTCAATCTGAATGAAGGGAGGAACAGTATTAGATACCCAAGCTGGAATACTCTTTCTACTCAATTTAGATTTAAGCTAAGTTCTCACTGCCCAGATTGCTGTTCTCACTGACCAGAAATCTGGTCAGATTTTCGTCTCCAGAATTCTGGCCAGATTTTTTTCCCAGATTTTACTGTTTTCTGACCAGATTTTTCGATCAGATCGAGTTTGATATTTTCTGGCCAGAAAAAAAATCTGGTCAGATTTTAGCCTTAAAAGTAGTTCAAAGCATGGTTGATGTAGCTGAAGAACAAGCAGATATTTAAAGATCACTCAGAAAACGACAACCACCAACCAAGATCAAGGTAAAAAACTGAAGAAGCTGACTTCACAAGAATATTAGAGAAAAATTCGTTGGAGATACATGAGAAGGTGTAGATTAGTTCCCCCTGATAAAAACAACTTTTTTTTTACTGTATTTTATTTAGTCAATTGGGCTGTAAAGTTGCACAGATAGCCTACTGTCCAGTAGAAGCAGGGTATAAGCAGCTCACTTCTTACTGTATATCCCAGTTCTATTGGTAGGGCCTCTGTACCCCACACTACAGTGGGAACTAAACTGCACCTTTATTTAGGTAACCTGACTTTGTAGAAGTAGAGCTCAATCAGTCTAGTACAGAAATATGATGGGGAGAAAAGGCCATAAATGTTTCAGCAAATTCAAAAGTTACAGGACTCTCTTAAATTATAAAATTGTCACAGGTTTGAGATGACATCATAATCATAAATCTAATGCTCCATCACATTAATCGATGAATATAGTAGTTAGGCAGAAATCAGAATGCGCCAGGGGTGTTGCATAGGGGGTGTGTAGGGGGGAGGGATGCAGCACCCCTGGTGCTACCTTTAGAACACGAGTTTCTAGGAACCTCTTAACACCAATAAGTTTTTTTTTTTTCAAGGGTAGCTAATTTGCTAATTAGTAAGGTAATTAGCTAATTTCAGATATTTTAAAAGAACACCAGTTTCTAGGAACCTCTTAAAAACAATTACTTTTTTTACATAAAAATTTGTTTCAGAGTCAACTGGCGAGTGAGTTCCAACCCAGTTACCATGGTAAGCTACCATAGTAAGCTCCTTACCCTGCAGAGCAGCATGGTAAACAAAAAGTTACTATGGTAACTAAAATCAAGGGAAAAATGTCAGGTTGGAACAATAGTCATGGTAACTCTATGTTAAGGAGAAGAAGGTTGGAACGGATTTGCTAACTTTTTTTTCATGTTTGCTTACCATGGTGAGTAGGTCGGAACTCAGCATAAGTCAACTGATATTACAATATATACTGTAAATATGTTATAATGTAATAATATAATAGTGTAATCTGTACCCTTTTTTCTTTTTAGGCATAAGAACCAGAGCTGAAGCCAGCTGGTACCTTGCAAACCCCTAGGATACCATTATCGTCATGGAGGACAAAATAAAATGGTCTGACAGTGACATTGAACTCCTTGTCAACACCTGTATCAACTATCCATGGCTATGGAATTCTTCTAGAGAAGACTACAAAGATTGTAGGAAGAAGAAAAACTCTTTTGCAGCCATGGCAGAATCCGGGATTTTGTTTTCAGATTATGGACTGCCTGTTCAGAATCTTGCATACATTTTGAAGAAAAAGTTTGACATTCTAAGAGATACTTATATGAAGTGTAGACGCAGTGAAAAAGGTAAAAGTGGAGATGGTGCAAAAGTAAACAGAAAAACATGGAAGTATTTCCACCTTTTCAGCTTCATGACAGAGACGGGTCAGCTAAGAAAAACTGTGGACAACATGACTGAGCCTCTGCAGATTGCTTCTGTTAGTGAAACTTTGACCAGGATAGATACTTCAATTGATGATGAAGACGAATTTACTCAGCATATAGAATTGAGCTCAGAAGAGTTTGAGCAGACAGCAGAATCTCTTTTTCAGCCGTCAAAAAGAGCTAGGATAAACTCCGCGGAGAATCAGCAGTCTGAAACCTCATCATCATGTATGTCACCTTTAGCTCCCATCCAGCCTGAACGACAGCGCAAAACATCCCAAGAGCCATGTGGTAGTAGTGGAGGTAACAAGACTCAGAATACTCCTGGAGGTAGCCAGGCACATACAGACATTGACCAAGAAATTGTCAAAGCTCTTTCGTCTTTACAAGAGAAAAAAACACCCAACTTACATTTTAGCCAGTACATCTGTAGCGTGTTGAACGGTTTGCCAAAAAAGCACAAGCAGCGGCACGTCATGAAATTTCTGAAGTGCTTAAAAAATATGAAAGTGATGACCAGGAAATGAGTAATGTGTTTGTGTAATTTCTTAGTTTACAACTAGACTCTATGGTTGATTAGACCTATGGTTGGCAATCCTGCTATGGTTCAGATATACAAAGACATGCTTCAAAGGCAAGTGAGTTAGAGCGGCTTATGGCTATGCAGCAGAGCATTCAAAAGCGGTAGGAAAGTATATTGAAAAAACTAGTGCCTATGTAGAAGAATAGTATCCATATAAATTCATTTCAGTGCAGTTCTTTGCTCTGAGTTTTATCAGTATGCAAAATCTCAATACCCCAACATTTTCTACTGCACTCACTCATGCTTAGCTCTTTTTTCTACTTTCGAATGCTTGTTATAGTGGACGAGCTCGGATGCTGCATAACTACCGTATCCGTTTTTTTCTTTTTTTCCTCTGTCAAGACTTCCGTAGTGCAAATATTGATGCCTTGACGTATTCAAAAGTTGGATATAGATTAAGGGCGAAATCGAAAGTTATTTTTAAAGCCGGTTGTTTCGAAAATCTTCATTTTTACTTTAGGACAGTGGCTAAAGACATGGAAATTGTGCAATTTCTTTTTTTTTCTTTTTCTTTCAGGCGAGAAAAGTTCAGTGTCAAGTATGTCCACTTTTTCACGCCATATTCTTTCCAAAACAGATTGTGCCTAACGTAGCGGCTTAGAAAGAAAAGCGGTTTTGGGGAGAGTAACGAAATATGTTTATGGATTCTAAAAATGAACAAACAAATTTAAGGCCTAAACAGTCGTTGAATTAGTTGAGATAAGTTTTTGCTGGAAACTATGCATCTGGATTGCAAGCTAGGCAATAAATTTAATGGTATTCAGCGCTTCGCGTTAACTTTGGTTTCTCAACGGAAAGATTACGGTTCAGAAGTGTTATAACTGTGTCGCACATTGACCCAAACATTTATGTATAGCTTGTGCTTTGTACTTTGTACTATACTTGTGCTTTACTGAAAGTTAGTTTTTATCTCAGTATTAAACAGTATTTTATCTCACTATTAGAAAAAATAGTCGCTATTTAACAGTTGCCAGTCATTACTATCAATTATCCTCCCCTGAACCCATGCAGCATATTTATCTGATAAATTTACCAGCAATATATTGAAAGCAGGAAAATCCACCAGAAAAAGCGAAATAAGCCGTTTTTACTATAGACTTTATTCTTTACTATAGAAAAGTAACTAAACTACAGCCAGAAATAGACGCACACATTTACACATTCATTTCTGATAGTTAATCACACAACTGTGAGTGTGATAAGTTTGCATACAGCCTGCTGCTACAACACAACACTGACCTACTCAGGAATGCGGCCTTGACTCACTCTACTCAGCTGCCAAGGAACACTTCCTTCTGGCGTCATGAAGTAGTCTCGAAATTTGTCACGGGCATGTTTGGCAGCTTCAGCTGGGTTTCGTGCTGCTGTTGAGACAATTGGTAACAGCCCATTTACTTGCTCTTGTCTCCACTGCCCCAATGTTATAACACCGTCAGTTTCTGTGTCAACGAAGTTAGCACTAACATACCTCGAGTGTCTCCGTGGAGTTGTAAGATCTTTGGCACGCAAGTAATTATATAGGCAAACACAAATGTGTATGACCTAGTCCATATTCTCAGGCTTTGCATTAATTGCTTCTCTGAACATTCTCCACTAGGCACCAAGAATTCCAAATGCATTTTCCATTATCCTTCGTGCACGAGAAAGCCTGTAATTGAAAATTTCCTCTGGTACTGGAAGGTGATCACCAGGATAGGGTCTAAGTAAGTTTGTTTTCAAGGGGAAAGCTGCGTCTCCAACAATCACATATGGTAAGTAGGTGGCATTTCCTGTATCAGTCGTATCACTGCCTGGAAGATCTAAAGTACCAGCAATCACTTTCTTACCAAGAGTTGAATTGCCAAACACAGAACCATCACTTTGCCGGCCATAACTGCCTATGTCAACATAGACAAATCGATAGTTAGCATCGCACATAGCCATCAACACTATGCTGTGGAACTGCTTGTAGTTGAAATATTGTGACCCCGAATTTGGTGGAGCCTGGATTCTAATGTGCTTCCCATCAATAGCTCCAACACAGTGTGGGAAGTTCCATTTTACTGCAAACTCATGGGAAATTTCCTTCCAGTCAGATTGCTCACTGGAAAATCATACAAATAATGGGGACAGCACTTGGCAGATTGCATTCAGTGTTCCATATAATTTAGTTGGCAATCTACCTTCCCAGGAAATATGTGAAGCTTTGGTTTCTCTGTGTACCACCAGCTGCAAGATGTCTTAATGTCACTTCAAGCCTTTCTTTAGGTCAAATAGCTGTTCTGAAGTTTGTATTTTGTCTTGCAATATATGGTGTAACCAGACCAAGCAGGTTATCAAATTGCTTAGGTGACATTCTGAAATAGTCATGAAACCAATCTGCATCTTTCAAACGCAGGTTATTGATTAGTAGGTTTGAAGCACCATTTTCACTTCTCATTTTTAAAAAGTCTCTGACCCAAAATTTTCTTTTTCTCATAGTCTCTGAGGCTTGTAGGCCTTTTCTCTTCTTTCTCCTTCGAAGTAAGCACAAGAGCAAAACAGTTGTAGCCTCATGATCCATTTTTTGAATCTTACGCCGATTTTTCCGATGGCCAGAAAAAAAAAATCTGTCCAGAAAAATTATCTGGACAGTGAGAACTGAATTCCGGTGTGAACATGCGGAATTCCCAGATTTTTTTTATGGACAGAAAAAAAATCTGCCCAGAAAAAAAATATGGGCCGTGAGAACCAGTCTTTAGTCTCGTAAAGTCTCTTCCGCGCTTCACGAACACACAATGGAGCATCATCGCTGACGTAAACATTTTTCATAGCTGTATTGAAC